>NC_141146.1:103426068-103726068 GCF_053477565.2 Lygodium microphyllum | reverse complement strand
TCTCCAAGGGGACCCCCTCAAAGATAGGTTTCCCCCACCAAGACCAAGCCACTTAGATTGATCCCCATCACGTTGAGCCCCTACACATCCAGCTTACAATAGCTCCCTTCTCCTCATTAACACTTTCTTGCACCTCTACCTCCATCTCAGCTCCCCACAATCCATTGATTTTGATGGAGAATGAGCTTACCCTCAATAATGAGCCTGACCTCATCCTCAATGAGTGCTCAGCAAACAATGGGGGATGTAGTGGCTCCTGCTACGTTAGATGTACCTTTGAGAAGGTAGCGGTAGGTTGTGGAGCTAGATGCACTAGACATTGGAGTGCTTGCTCACCCTAATGAAGAGGAATTGACTAAATCTATCCTTCTTGCCCTCCAATAGTAAGTTTTAGTTATTTGTTTTTCGAGCCTCTAAATCATTGGTATGCCACCTTACTAATCTATTTTTGTGCCCCTTGCATTTGATAGCTATGTAATATCACTACTGCCACTGAAGATCCACAGATCCATATATTTTATTGACCCTCTACTATTGCTCTCTTGTGACATCTCTTGCAAGACAAAAAAGTCTCATGGACAGACACTTTGAAGCAATGGTGTTACATCTCGACTAATGATGTGTGAACTATCTTCATTTTGTACCATAAAAAATAAGTGCTTGATTAAATAACATTGTTTGTCTATGTAGACCTATTTCTTTTATCTTTGTTTTGGTTATTTATCTACTTTGATGATTGAATAGCTCTCACTGGAGTTTGATATTGTACTACATTCAACAAAACATTTGTTATTTTACAAATACTGCTAGCATGGGCTACCATGGAGTGCTCGATATATATAGTAAGTATCTATATCTCTTCTTTGAGGTTTGGATCCTATTCTTTGAAGATGTCAACCCAAAAAAAGCTTCGCCTATGCTTCTAGGGGGGTGCAAATGTGCGGCCTACATGGAGGATATTCTTTTTGTAACAACCCTTTTATGTAATCTGAGTACAAGGATTATGTGGATCCCACAACAACAAGGCCTTGGAGATTGTTAACCGTTAGACAAACAAGGTGGAAAATCTGAAAAAGCTAAAGCAGAAGACAAAGGCCAAGGCAAAGTGAAATGGAAGATGAAGGCGTGCCAAGAAAAATCTAGAAACACAAGAAGCGCAGAAAAGTCCTAAATAAGGGGAAAAGGCCCACAAGGAAAAGTGCAAGTCAATACTTTTGTAAAAGAGTGCAAGCGCATCATGATTTAATTTAAGGAGCGTCGGGCTCTCACTCGTGTAATTTGTAAATGAAGATGGGTGGTGGAAAAGAAGCTAGGAAGATAGAATAACAATGGGAAAAAGGGCATAGGCCATAGCCGACCATGTAAAAAAGGGGATAAGGGAATGACTGCCCAAAAGGGATTTAGGGTTTTGTATATAAAGTTGAAAAGTGAATGAGAAGCTCATTCTTGTGTGTGGCCAAAAGTGGCTCTCCTCTTCTTCTTCTTCTTCTTCTTCTTGCTTGCTTGAGCTTGTGCTTGAGAGAGGGAGTGTGAGAGTGTGAGGGAGTGAGTGTGTGAGGGTGAGGGACCGGGGAGGAGAAGCTCTCGATCTTCCCCTCTCTTCTTCTCTTCTCTTCTCTTCTCTTTTCTTACTCATGGCTATGGAGCTTGGAGCGTGGAGCTTGAGGATGGAGCTTGCTTGAAGCTTGCACTTGGATCGTGGAGCTACCGGAGTGTGCGAGAGAGTTGGTAACTCGATCGCACTATGAAGGTAAGCTCACTATACCCGTAGATATGGATGGCGTGTCCGCTATGTGAGAGATAGCCATTAGTGCTCGGCTTGGAATGCTTGAAACAATAAGTGGTCTGTGGGTCTTGGCGGTTGAGCGAAAGCTCCCACATTTTGGTTCCGTTGCCTGGACAAACGGATTCAAGCCTTGAGCGCTTGCGCGCTTTGAATCAAGCATTAAAGTAGGGTTTTCCTCGAACCGGTGCTTGAGGTAGATAGGTAGGAATCGAGGGAGTTTAAAGAGGTATTAAATATCCTTAGCAAGTAGGTTTTTGTTGTTTTGTACTTGGGAAAGCATGATTGAGTAGTGTAGATATTTTTCTTATAGTTTTTTCTTGCATTTGGAAAGGATAGGAGAAAAACGTTTGAGCAAACAGTAGGGTTTTCTGTTGTTGTATAACAGGCTGAAACAGGGAAAAGAAGAGCAAGAAATGAAATTTTGGGTTAAATGTTAGTAAGGGAAGCAAAATTAAGGTGAGTCCAGGCCTGGAAAGGTAATAATAAGGAGCGAAGAGTGGCAAGAAAGGCCACATTGTGCATTGCAGGGTTTCACGAGAGCAGGAGAGAGGAAGAAAGCTTCGTTGAGTGGATCCGCTTTGATTTGGCCATCCGGGAGTTATTTGCCCAGCCTAGGTAATTCCACACCTTCCATTGCATGAGTAGGTTGGATCTGGAGCTGCTCGACCAGTGGGAAGGCCTCCAATGCTCGGCGCAACAAAATTTTTGAAGTCCAACGGAAAAAAACGCGCCGCGCTTGGCGTGTCCAAGTGACGACGATTCTGGGTCGAGTCCCAAAATTGGCCCTCGGACCACTCGGCCATTCAGCCCTTGGCCCTGCCGACTCGGCCCACCTGACTCGGCCCTCGGCCCACTCGACCACTCGGCTGACCCCTCAGAGAACCAGACTCAGACTGGCCGAATTTGGCATTCGGACCCATTACATTCGGCCCTTTCTACTCGGCCCTCGGATGGGCCAAATCGGGCACTCAGCCCCTGCAATTCGGACCTATTGGGCCGAGTTTAGATTTTTTCAAATTTTAACCTGAAGATAGTGAAACTGATCGAGAGACCATATAGAGCCAAAACCATATCATAGATTGATCACTGGGCTGAAACTTAGAGCAAGTAGTTCAAAATTTGGCTATAAATGGTCTTTCAATTCACGTATGGCATTTACTGGGCTCTGCCCCCTCCGCACCTCCCCCAAGTAGGTTGGAGAGAAAATGTGCATCGTGACAGGTCCTCCAAATTGGACCCTAGTGTAGTAATGGCTCTACATGAGCATGGATTCTCACTTGCAAAAGAGCAACCAAAAGCCCATACCCGAACATAGAGAAGCAGAGACCCTTTCACTGGAAAAACACATATGTGTTGCATTCGGACTGCATCTAGTCAAAGCAAAAAGCAACAACATCAAGCTACAACAGCAAGAATGACTAGATATGACAGTCCTGACGATAGATGCTCCTTGAATAGCACTGCACTGACGATCCAAGACATGAGTGGAGAATCCACATCTGGTCGTGTAGTTGGGGACTCAAGGACATTTGTCAAAAGGCTTAAATTTGCAAGCCAAGACCTAGAAGACGAAGACATGGTACCACCTGCTTATCTTAGGATAAAACTCATCGCGAAAAGAGAGAACACTATCAATGCTTTGATTGTTGAAGGAGCAGATTTTAATATCTTGACCTATGAATCATGGACCCTACTAGGCCAACCAGAGCTCACACTGACTAATGCAACTCTTAGCCCTTATGGGGGACACCCACAAGCTCTCATAGGGAAGTGCAAAATCCTTGCGACAATTGAAACTGAAAGCTTGTCTATCCTATTTCATGTTCCTCCAAATAGTGCTAATTACATGAAGGAAACCCTCCTAGGAAGACCCTTCAAAAGGGCGACCAAGTGTGAGGCTGACTATGTAGCACAGAGGATACACCTGACACTATCGAGAGTGAGGATAGTCACAACCTTTAGCAAGGGTGACCTCATCGAACCTCGAGGGAAAGGCAAGGAAGGTGCTGACATAACAGTTAAGCCTACTAACAAGAGCAAGGACTTGTTGGAAGAGTTGATGCAAGCACAAGTCGAACAACAAGAACCAGTGAGTGAGGCCATGTCTGAGATAAGAAGGTTAGGAGACAATGCCAAGGACGGGCTTTGGACTTACAAATATCATAGAAAACCCAAAAAGAAGCCCAAGCCTTAAAGACGAAGGCATCGACAGAGGGTTAGCACAACACCGCGATGGATATCCAAAGCGTTGCTACGTGCTCAAGGGTATTACGCAGGTAACCGATGGATTTGGGTGCCCAAACCCCTTGCTAAACCTCCTCTGTGGATTGAAGGCCAGATTGTATCAAGAGGAAAGAAGTGTAGGAGGAGATCTAAATGAAAGACCAAGTCTCGAGTCAAAAACATTGGAGTGACCGGGCCCCTCATGATCGAAATCAAGAAACCAAACGAGACCAATCGGAGGGTAGATCCTCAGCCTAGCGTGCTTGGCAAGCAAATATCAGATGGAATCATTGAGGATACGCAAAAGCCACTAGTGCCCAAGGAGCCTTTGATTCCCCAAGAGGATAACAGGCATCATAGGCACAACATTGCTCATGGCAAGGTTAAATACTCAACAAAGCAAATAGTAAAATCGCCTAACAGCCACACGAGCAAATCTTCCAACCAATGTCGGAGCCACTTAGGAGCCCCAAGTCCCCTACACCCTCTTTTCCTAAATGGACACAGGAAGCACAACAACAGTCATCAAGTGTAGCTGATCAATCCCAATCTCTATCTTCATCTAAGCTTCCAAATGTCCAAGAGGTGGGACATGACACCATCCATAGCTCTCGGCCCAAGGATATGCATGTGCAACCTAATGTGACTAGATCAACTCATGCTCAATCTACACAAGTGAACGGTCAAAGGGTAACAAAAGAAACGACCACTTTTGATAGCCCTAGGACTTGACACTGTAATCTATTAATAGTAGCCAGCCCACTGAAATAGCTACTACTACTTCCAATCAGGGATCACAACAGTCAAACCCCTGGCCATAACAAGGCCCCTTGCAAAACGTGTCCTTAGCAGTTCACCTGTGGAGGAGGTGCCGCAACCAACATCCTTGACAACTCCAACATTTCCAAAGTGCTTAAAGCCTAGGCTAGAGGAGTTAAATTGAAGAGAATTGGATGAAGAGCTAGACTTTCCAAAAAGAGAGGCAGTTGTACCCTCACAACCTAGCGAGGCTATTCAGCAGACCACGGCTATGCCCCAGGAGGACACACTAGAGAAAGAGAATGCTGAGGCCCAGCCAAGCACATCAACAACTGACCTAGTTCAAGGTCCTAAGTCTTCAAGGGATACACCTCGATTGCCTACAAAAAAGAAGAGAAAAGAAAGAAGACAACAATAGCAGTTGCAAGTGGCTGTAGACCCCAAAAAGATTGAAACCAAGAGTGCCGAAGAGCTGAGGAATAAAGCATCGAGACCATCCACCAATGAACCCATTGATGTCTCTCTTAATAGTAGTGAAACCCAAACACATTCGTGTGCTCTGAAAAATCAAGGCAGCCATTACCATCAATGGTTACTTTCAATACTCAATCCGCCGAAAATAGAACTTGCATTGACCAATCAAGAGTGGATACAATGCTATCACAACAGGGTGATAAATTTATACCAGTCACATCCAAGGAGAACCATGGCGCAATAACAAAGCCTCAGGAGAAACATGGAAACCCTGAGAGCATAAGCAATCCTAGAGTTGACCAATCTTGCTCATCTAGGCATGAGCCCCCAGCTATGCTAAAGCCTAGGCAAACTCCTAGAACCTTGCATGAGATAGCAATCGAGCAAGCCCTCGTTGAACATAGAACTGTTGCAGAACGCTTAACTGAGTTGGATGCTAAGCTCAAGGTGTTCGCATGTGTCTATGTCCTTGTAGACATGGGCGCATTCCCTAAGGAGCAGCTTGGAGAATACTTGCCATTTTTCCTATCCTAGGAAGAGCAAGGACATCTTAACGAGCACTATGACAGGCTCCTACATGAACTTATGTGACTCATCTCTGACGAGGAAGCCGACGAACTACGCTTAACTGTAACATTCGATGATGTGCTCTACCAACCAAATCTCTTAGAAATAGAGCAATTAAAGCAGCAATCGGAGTCAAATTCAATTTGAGAAATGCGGTGTCAAAGAGATCGTGCAAGATCTGCAGAACACTGGGTTCAAGGTACAGCAAGAAATGAGGCTAACAAGAAAGTCTCAATATTTGACGCCAAAGATCACTATAATGCTTGTCAAGTACTTTACGAGAGAAGAGTCAAAATAAATGTCAAAGTAAGACAATCTGACCACTGCTTCACAATAAAGCATAAGAGCTTGCTTCTCAGGGCACCAAGTAATTCTCTCTGTTTCAAGACTTAATCATAAACAGCTCTATTGTTATCAGTCTGAAGGGTACTTTAAATGAAAGACTGTTTGGAACTCTAAGTAGTTGAGATCACAAGGTACCAAATCAATGCCAAAGAACACAAACTGCATATATTCCATTAAACAATAGAGATGGAAGAAGACCTAAACATCGTTACTGATGTCTCTGCTCCATACATTATCACAGTACACCAGTTACAAAATGCGAATTATGTCACTCAAATCTCAATCAAGGCTCCACAATACTTTGCTGTTAAATGTGACTACCCTAACACTCTTTCAAATCTCCATGATGAAGCAGAGTACTTTCACAGGATTTTGTTCGTTCAACATGTGTGAGGCTCTTCTTCATCTTAGCATGTTGCTAAGCAGAAATTGGAACTGAGTATGCCTTAATAAGTTTTCCAGGTAGTAATTTTAGGTATCCCGCCAACAGCACAAAATCAACTTCAAACTGCCTGAGAGCAGATACAAGCTCAAAGGGGGGAAACCACCACAGTAAAAAAAAAACTGTCATGGATGGAGCATTTCCAATTAGTTTTTATCTTGAGAGTACAAGGCTAATATTTCAGACCAGCCAAAAAGAATTGATGGCGCCTGAAAAGGCCACAGGATCAACTAATGAAATTCGTGAGATTACGTTCCCAGTTTATTTTCCATTAGACCTCTTCCCATATTCCAGCATCATCGCTCGAGTAATTTCAAAAGACTAGCTTTTGCTGAGAGCATCGAGTATAGAATAGGTAGACTTGTTCAGCAGCACTCGTGCAAATCCTGTTTGAAGGCTGGGTACATTGTGATTAGTGGCACCCTCAAATACAAAGATAGAAAGATTTCCATAGCTTAGACCTCCATTATCAATGGAAAAACTCACTCTGAACGTCGATCACAGCAACAAGCCCCAGATGGCAATCACGATCAGCAGAGCTTATCCACCCCCCCTATCCCAGATATGAGCTTTGTTTCACAACTTAACATGGACTGTTATCCATTGTGACTGGAAATGTTGCTGATCGCAACAGCAATCGTTTCATGGGCAAGCGATGAATCCAACGCGAATGTAGCTGAGAGTTTAGATTTCCGTCAGTGAAGTCCTTCCTTCAGCGAGATGCA
Organism: Lygodium microphyllum; assembly: GCF_053477565.2. Taxonomy (NCBI): domain Eukaryota; kingdom Viridiplantae; phylum Streptophyta; class Polypodiopsida; order Schizaeales; family Lygodiaceae; genus Lygodium; species Lygodium microphyllum. Next base: position 103,718,747 of record NC_141146.1, on the reverse strand, counting down.
GCTCCCATATCCATTCACGCTATGCCTTCTGAATCGCTGATTCCAACACGAGAGATGTATGCATCCCGACTGTCGATGGAATCCATGACAGTAGTGCTCAGCAATTAATCATTCTCCCCTTCACTATCAATCGGACAAAGCTTCTTCATCCATTCGTAAGGAGGTGCTTCCCTGGCAGCCTAGTTCGCCGCTTCCTCCTCACCTTCGTGGTGTGCTGGAATTTCTTTTTCATAGGTCACAGCCCTTGACAACGAAGAAATCTGCTGCACCACGTAAATATCATGCTTTGACGTAGTCCAGACAAGGTTCCTCAACTGGAAATGCACAACAGTGGACTGGACCGATCTTGTATTATGACGGAATGCATAGTATTTGCCATCTTTGCTTACTTGCAAGCATTCCTTATCCAAGTCTTGATGCGACCTGTTCAGATTCTCATAATTCTTGTATTGTTGCAATCTGCTCTCTTGATACTTTTCCTTTGTAAATTGCAATCTATTCCAACGGATTCCCTGTATGTCTTTCCTTTGTCTTGCCTGTGCTGCAGATGTGTCTGTCAATCTGCTACTCGTCTTGAACTCGTCATCTGAGTCTGATTCCAGTTCTTCCTCTCGCCATGCCTGCAGAATCCGATTAAAAAACACACGAGACTCCGTTCCATTCCCTTTCTCTTATCCTCCGCCGAGTCATCCCGAATGCCCTCAACCACCATTTCAAAAATAGCTCTCCCATTTCGAGCACGGGGAGGTCCTGAATTTTCTGAACTTTTTCCCCCCCCCTTTAGCCATTCAAATCCTCCTTTTCCCCCTCTTTTTGCCATACGAATATTTATCCACTATCTTTAGCTCCCTATCTTCCCATTTGTGAATTCCTCCTTTAATCCATAGCGACCATCCATACGAACGGCCTCGTTTGGACAGTATATCATAGTCTCAACAAAATCAGGGACCTTTTCACTAGAGTCCTGATTACCATCTGGTTCAGTGAAGGACTCATTGTAAGCTTGCCCCAAGTCTCGGATGCTCCCACGAACAGGACGGTCTACAAAGGGTAGGATAGGTTTTCCTTCCTATTACAAGCATCGAATATGCAATACATTTAAGGGAATATATACATACATTGAATGTAGTTTATTAAAATGCGCCACACAAACGATGAATCACACGCAGAAATTAACACAAATGCACAACAAAAATGGAGGTGTTCACGGCTCAGATGCGCAGCATCACGACATCCACCCCCTCTAAACCTGCGCATCCTCCGGATGTGCCAACTATCCAGGATCATTCAACTCCACAAATAGGTCAAGTCCATCTTCTGATTCTAGTAAACCTGTTTCTTCATCAGCTTCATCATCCCTATAATATTTCTGCCCCTTTCGAAACAACTGATAGAGAACATCTGCAATATGAGCAAAATGTGGAATCCAATTCATGTAAAATACACAAGCTCCCACAAATCTCCGCACCTTTGAAGTAGTTGAGCAATACTCTGCAATCCCGTTTATGGCATCCACCTTTGCAGGAGAAGGCTTTCTGCCATAGTATCCAACCATATGTCCAACTATGATGACTTCATTAACAGCAAAAACAGATTTCAGCCCTGAAAACTTATGTCCAATATTTGCAGGATCCCTCAACATAGGCTGTTTCATAGCTTTTTCAATCTGCTCATCACTATCAGAAGGAAGCGGGCCTGCAATCGGCTTAACCTTCTTATCAACTGTTTTATATTTTGTGTCAACCTTGGCATCATTCAAGCACTCTTTTCTTTGCTGCAATTTCTGCAAATTTTCAGCATCTTTCAATTCTGTTGGCTGAAAAATTTCAGCCTTTAGCTCTATGGACTGCATGGGTGCAGCCTGAAACTCTGTATGCAGAAATTTTTCTGCATTCAACTCTGTTGGCTGAATGGATTCAACCCTCGGCTCTATGGACTGCATAGATGCATCCTGAAACTCTGTATGCAGAAATTTTTCTGCATTCAACTCTGTTGGCTGAATGGATTCAGCCCTCTGCACTTCTGTTAGCTGATCAAGATCAGCCATAAATTCAGTTTGCTGAGTTTTCTCAGCCTCTAACTCTGTTTGCAGCATAAAACCAGAAATTTCCTGAAACATTTCCAAGGTTTGCACAGGTATGAACTTTGAACCCTTGCATACATCAGTTTTCAGCATTGCACTCATCTCAAACAATGTATCTGCATAAGACATCCCTTCATACAATCCATCCACATGTTCTTCTGCTTGCAAAATACCTGCATTCTTCAACTCTTTCTCCTTACGACCAATGTACTGCCTGGCAGCTCTAGGCAAATCTGAAATTTTCTGATAACTTACCAAACTATCTGAAGTAATCCCAACAAAGTTATTGGAGAAAGACTGGCTGCCAGGAGGCGAGATCTCCTCTTTTCTCCGCTCCGTACCACTGGCGTCTCGCAAGACAGCGGTACCTAATGAAAATCCAACTCCTTCGCAGGTAGTGGTGCCTCACGCAAGGAGTCCCTGTTTCTCGGATGATTTACCCCAACAGTCATAAACTGAACAGCTCGCATACCATCTTTACTGCGTATCCGCGCATAAGCTGATCCATCATCCATCACTTTTGTTTCCATTCTTGCTTCTGTAATGAAAGGCTGTCCAAGAATAATCGGATAAGAGCATGAATCCTGAACAAAGCAATGATAATCCTCTTCAACATTACCAATAGAAATTCTGATACTCGGACAAGCAGCATACATATCACCAGAAGTATTATTGGCGGCTCTCATGCGCCAGCCATGCTCTGCATCCATAGGCCACTTGCCACTCTCATAAACACCTCGAGCAATAAGATTAATCTCAGAACCATGATCAACTAAAGCAATCAAGGGAATTTGTTTCTCTCCAATCCTTACCACTGTCTCAGTGGTCGCTCTAGCCCAATGACTTCGTGAAAAATGGCTGCGAGGAATGAGAATAGGGGTCTCATCATCTTCATACTGCATAGGCTGCACTATTTTCTCCAATTGCGGATTAACAGAAGCATTCTCAACCATCACTGCATCATCATCATGCTCTTTCTCAAGAGCTCCATGCCACAATCCCTGTAAAGCAGGTCCTTCCATCGCATGCAGTTTCCTCCGCAAAAGATCCTACATCTGATCCTGTATTTCTCTTCTAGCAATCCCAAGAGCCTCTCCAACAGTAAAAGTGACTTCACTATTCAAAATTCTTTCATGAAAAATCTTACTCATATCCGTTTGCATATCAAGGTCTGACAAGAGCTTGAATCCTGGCTCTTTTCTTGGTTGTCTCTTTTCCTTCTGCTTGTCTTCCATTGGCTGATCGGAACCTGTTTGAGTTGGAGAATTTGACATAGGTGGAGCTGTAACAGGAGGTGAAACAAAGTCACCCCCTCTAGTCTTTTTGGAGGAGCTAGGACCCTCCTCATCTCTTCTTCTCTTTTCCTCAACCATGGCATCTAAACCCTGCGTTTTAGCCATATAAGCAAAAATAGAATACCTGTCAATAGGAGAATCCCATCCTGTTTCTCCTCGGATGCTAGAGCCCACACAAGTCATAGTAGAAGTTTGAACTTTCCCTCTTCTCGCTATCTCCAAGGCAGAAGACCATAAAGCAGAGTCTCCATCAGATTTCTGCTCAAGCTGGACTCCAAAAGCTGAAGCATCTCCTCTAACACTCACATAAGCTGATCGCGCAGCCATATCATCAACAAGCTTCTTCATACCTCCCTTACCAAAGTTCGTGTCAAGAGGAGCGCCAGTCTCTGTCAGCCATATCTTCCCATCTTGTCCCCAGAACACTACATTCTTCCTACGTGCTTCCTGAAAAGCATTACAATCTCTACAGTGTTGGTGCTCTGTACTATCACACCAAATACATCGTCACCCTTTTCTTTGACCAGCTGGAAAAGCAGTCACTGGAGCAGGTGCTACAGCAGGTACTGACATAAGTTGCTCCTTTAACTTACCAACTTCAGCTTTGACTGCTTCAATTGTCAAATCCGCCAAGCCTTTAATAACATCATCTACAGATAAGGGCACTGGAGCAGCAGGTACTGGTGGATTCACAACAGGAAGAGTAGGCTTAGGCAAAGAAGCAGCAGGGGTAGAAGAAGAAGTCTCCAAGGATTTTTCAGGAACTAATCCTGTATTACGATGCAATCTGACTCTCCTGCGCTGCTTCTTGACAAGGGCATTCACAGCATCAATAACATGTCTCCACTCAGTCTTTAAACCTGAATCAGTAGCTTGATCTTCCAAAAAATCATCCAACTTTTCCTGTAAATCAGCATCTGCAGCTTGCAAAAACAACTCCACTTTCTGCATCTCCAAAGCTTGCTGTTCAGTCCCATCCAACTGATCATAACGGCTTTCAAACTCTCGCAGAAGAGCGGTAACAGAAAGTCCCTTATTAGGCATAGAAACCCATGCTAAAAAATTCCTGCGATTCATAAGACCTGTATCCTCCAAGAAATATTCATCTTTTAATGCCTTTTTAAATTCAGCCCAACCTGCATGTGCCTCTTGAATTTCTGCAATTCGACCTTCAAGAGCGCGCACCACGATCCGCAAGAAGTAGCGGCTCCAAACATCTTGGGAAACTCCAAAAAACTTCATCTTTTCTTCATACAAATGCAAGTAAGTTGACACTTGCTGGCCATTAAACTGCTTCATCTCCTGTTGGACAGCTTTCAAAGCATCCATAGCATCACTGTCACGTTTTGCATGAGCTTGCTGATGCATATACATGGTAAATGACTGAAACAGGTTCTTCATGACATTATCATCTGTCATCTCTTCTTGCGAGTCTCCCATCTTGCTGATGATGCAGCACTTTCACGTCGGGTTCACCAGAAATGTCAAAGAGATCGTGCAAGAGCTGCAGAACACTGGGTTCAAGGTACAGCAAGAAATGAGGCTAACAAGAAAGTCTCAATATTTGACGCCAAAGATCACTATAATGCTTGTCAAGTACTTTACGAGAGAAGAGTCAAAATAAATGTCAAAGTAAGACAATCTGACCACTGCTTCACAATAAAGCATAAGAGCTTGCTTCTCAGGGCACCAAGTAATTCTCTCTGTTTCAAGACTTAATCATAAACAGCTCTATTGTTATCAGTCTGAAGGGTACTTTAAATGAAAGACTGTTTGGAACTCTAAGTAGTTGAGATCACAAGGTACCAAATCAATGCCAAAGAACACAAACTGCATATATTCCATTAAACAATAGAGATGGAAGAAGACCTAAACATCGTTACTGATGTCTCTGCTCCATACATTATCACAGTACACCAGTTACAAAATGCGAATTATGTCACTCAAATCTCAATCAAGGCTCCACAATACTTTGCTGTTAAATGTGACCACCCTAACACTCTTTCAAATCTCCATGATGAAGCAGAGTACTTTCACAGGATTTTGTTCGTTCAACATGTGTGAGGCTCTTCTTCATCTTAGCATGTTGCTAAGCAGAAATTGGAACTGAGTATGCCTTAATAAGTTTTCCAGGTAGTAATTTTAGGTATCCCGCCAACAGCACAAAATCAACTTCAAACTGCCTGAGAGCAGATACAAGCTCAAAGGGGGGAAACCACCACAGTAAAAAAAAAACTGTCATGGATGGAGCATTTCCAATTAGTTTTTATCTTGAGAGTACAAGGCTAATATTTCAGACCAGCCAAAAAGAATTGATGGCGCCTGAAAAGGCCACAGGATCAACTAATGAAATTCGTGAGATTACGTTCCCAGTTTATTTTCCATTAGACCTCTTCCCATATTCCAGCATCATCGCTCGAGTAATTTCAAAAGACTAGCTTTTGCTGAGAGCATCGAGTATAGAATAGGTAGACTTGTTCAGCAGCACTCGTGCAAATCCTGTTTGAAGGCTGGGTACATTGTGATTAGTGGCACCCTCAAATACAAAGATAGAAAGATTTCCATAGCTTAGACCTCCATTATCAATGGAAAAACTCACTCTGAACGTCGATCACAGCAACAAGCCCCAGATGGCAATCACGATCAGCAGAGCTTATCCACCCCCCCTATCCCAGATATGAGCTTTGTTTCACAACTTAACATGGACTGTTATCCATTGTGACTGGAAATGTTGCTGATCGCAACAGCAATCGTTTCATGGGCAAGCGATGAATCCAACGCGAATGTAGCTGAGAGTTTAGATTTCCGTCAGTGAAGTCCTTCCTTCAGCGAGATGCAGCTCCCATATCCATTCACGCTATGCCTTCTGAATCGCTGATTCCAACACGAGAGATGTATGCATCCCGACTGTCGATGGAATCCATGACAGTAGTGCTCAGCAATTAATCATTCTCCCCTTCACTATCAATCGGACAAAGCTTCTTCATCCATTCGTAAGGAGGTGCTTCCCTGGCAGCCTAGTTCGCCGCTTCCTCCTCACCTTCGTGGTGTGCTGGAATTTCTTTTTCATAGGTCACAGCCCTTGACAACGAAGAAATCTGCTGCACCACGTAAATATCATGCTTTGACGTAGTCCAGACAAGGTTCCTCAACTGGAAATGCACAACAGTGGACTGGACCGATCTTGTATTATGACGGAATGCATAGTATTTGCCATCTTTGCTTACTTGCAAGCATTCCTTATCCAAGTCTTGATGCGACCTGTTCAGATTCTCATAATTCTTGTATTGTTGCAATCTGCTCTCTTGATACTTTTCCTTTGTAAATTGCAATCTATTCCAACGGATTCCCTGTATGTCTTTCCTTTGTCTTGCCTGTGCTGCAGATGTGTCTGTCAATCTGCTACTCGTCTTGAACTCGTCATCTGAGTCTGATTCCAGTTCTTCCTCTCGCCATGCCTGCAGAATCCGATTAAAAAACACACGAGACTCCGTTCCATTCCCTTTCTCTTATCCTCCGCCGAGTCATCCCGAATGCCCTCAACCACCATTTCAAAAATAGCTCTCCCATTTCGAGCACGGGGAGGTCCTGAATTTTCTGAACTTTTTCCCTCCCCCTTTAGCCATTCAAATCCTCCTTTTCCCCCTCTTTTTGCCATACGAATATTTATCCACTATCTTTAGCTCCCTATCTTCCCATTTGTGAATTCCTCCTTTAATCCATAGCGACCATCCATACGAACGGCCTCGTTTGGACAGTATATCATAGTCTCAACAAAATCAGGGACCTTTTCACTAGAGTCCTGATTACCATCTGGTTCAGTGAAGGACTCATTGTAAGCTTGCCCCAAGTCTCAGATGCTCCCACGAACAGGACGGTCTACAAAGGGTAGGATAGGTTTTCCTTCCTATTACAAGCATCGAGTATGCAATACATTTAAGGGAATATATACATACATTGAATGTAGTTTATTAAAATGTGCCACACAAACGATGAATCACACGCAGAAATTAACACAAATGCACAACAAAAATGGAGGTGTTCACGGCTCAGATGCACAGCATCACGACAGCGGTCTCAAAGAGACCCAACCTATGTGGGGCCAACTTCCTTTCGAGTGCTAACTGCCATTCGAGGTATGGACTTAGCTGAAACTAGCCAAGAGAACTCTTTGGCTAATAAGGTTCTCATTAAGGAGGAGCTACATGTTGCAAGTAGACTTGGACAAGGTACCATGATACTTGACGTTGCAAAATACGTGATGTTATTAAGAAGGCTACCACAAGTACTGGATGAATGTGCCACGCTCCAGTACAATCCCGAGTTCTACAATTGGTTTTTATCATTGTGAAGTGACATGGATTCGTAAATATGTATATAAATAAACAATGGCTTTTGTGACTATGTATAGATAAGATCAACACACACAAGCAATGATAGTCAAGCACAGGGAGAAGAGTTGGGTTTGACAGGTTGAGCTCATCAGGTCCTCCTCTCACCACGCATTTAGAATTTGTGTGACCATTCCCACATCTAGGAGGAGGGCATGCAACCTTCATTATCGCCATACAAAGCTCTACCCAACATCTCTGTGAAGGTGTAGATGGGGCACCGTCCCTTTCTATACACCTTTCCCCTTTTTTGGTCTATCCTTCCAGGGATGAGCCCTACTCCACTCCATGACAACCACTCCATGCAACTTAGCATAAGCCAAGATTTGCAAATGGCTGGAGGCAAAACGAACATCATCATGGGGGCCATCTCTCTACAACAAACATTGCATGCCTCACTTCTCGCCTCCTCATTATATGCGCTTGATAACCCACTATATAATCCCTTCCATGAGAATAATTTTATCCTATGTCAAGGCCTAATCCTTGGTTTTCATTTTACAGATCCCCCTATGGTAGCCGACATGGAGCACCCGGTGCAGCTGGATTGCAAGGACGCTATCTACCATCGAAGGGAGCATGCAGCACAAGCTCCTCTGTCGAAACGCTATGTACCTACCCTTAAAAGGTATGCAAAGACATGAGGCCCCAAGCGACACCACCCTGGACATAGGCCGAAAATCCCCATGCCAGGGGAATAGAAGCTCAAGGGAGCACATCGGGCATAGCAACACCATTCGAGCGGGCTCCCACCAGACGTTCGGGCACCAAGTGCTCAAAAGAGGAGAGGGCAGCTCGAGACAAGCAAGATTTTATGCATTGTTCAAAAGCATTTCAGAAACAGTTGCGGCCAAGGACTACACCATTCAGGTCCCGGTCGACATCTTCCCTACCCAACCTTACAGGAGCCCCTCACCAGTAGAGCCTCAGTCGCCCAACCACCCAGACTCACCCCGCCTCATGCAAATAGAGTAGCCCCTATGATATATAAGCAGCTTAACAAGGCCATATTGCCATAACTTTTTGTCTTTAAATGGTTAAAGGGGTAGGCTCCCCACCTGTATACACTTTCCTTACCTATTGCTAATATATGCCACGTCTTTAACAAGCAACAGAATATGCATCGCAATAAGCATCATAGGATTTTGATAAAGTAATATCTTAACATGATTGCATCTGTTCATTGTACTTGATGCATGAGACTTGCATATGCTCTCATGAAGTGACAAGTGGATGTAGGATGACACAAGTCTTCGTGCAAACGTATTCAATGCCCAAGTCACCGCAAGACCACCAACCTCACAAAGAACAGCAACAAAGCCACGCTTCCGAAAGCAAAAATAACCCTTGCGAGTGCCCACATCGCATGGCCCAAAGCATGATCTTAACCACTTCCTCTTTCTGGGTTACACTCTATGCCGGGCACTCACGGCAGCTGTTACCTCAATTGTACCAACATCGCACGTTCTAAAGAGGGTTGCAAAATCTCAAGTGTCTCTCCCCATCTCAATAAGTGCTTCTCTAACAACGAGGCTAGGACACAATCATCACTGTAATATCCATTTCTAGAGCCTTCGAAGCTTGACATTTCCCAACCCATTTAAAGGCTGATAGCCTCAACATATTGCAATGGTTGTACTCAGGCAAGTCCCAAAAAAAAAAAGAGGAGAAAAGAGAAGAGAAATAAATAAATAAATAAATAAGCACAAGAAAAAGAAACAAAAAAGAAAATGGAAAAGGATAAAAGAAAAGAAAAGAATGAAAATATACAAAGCACCCACAATCACAGCACATCACCTAGGGGTCCTCAAACTAGGTACGTCCAGTGACCTTGGTCGACTGGCTCTATCCCTAGTCCCCTAGCCCTTTAACATCACTCACAATTGTTCAGGGCATATCAAGGGAAAGACATACCTAGGGAGCTTGTCTCGCCTATGGTTAGACCTGTCACCCTGGCCCATTCGCACAATTCCCTCTTGCACTCTACCTTAATACCATTGCAATCAATTGTGGTAAGCACCGCACGAATGACCATGAAAGGTACACCGTACTCATTAAATAAGTCCAATAGCTCCTAGCTACAGAAAGTGCAGTGCCCCTGTGTTCAATTATGCTACATTGTGCAGTCACAATGCAAAGGATGTCTCATACACCTTCACGTGTACTTCTCAGCATGGACAACTTTGCTTCATCCACACATTGTTACGAGAAACCAGCCCGCGGTCTTCTAACTACGTAATATCTAAGTATGCACGAGCACTCACATAATATCTGTACCAAAATATATACACAGTTTGGGTCCTCAAGTGCAAGACAATACTCTCAGCTTGCTTAGAGTTCGACCTGTCTCGCAAACTAATTGAACCATGTCTTGTGCACAATAGAGAAGACTAGCAGTACCCCTAGGGAGAGACCACCTATGAGGTTTTCAATTGCAGGTATTGAAGACTCCAACAAAAGTGTCATTTGCTCTTTATCGACACCCAACTCTAAATTCTTATCCTTTATCATCCTGCAAGCCCGCCAACAATCCTCATATGCAGAATCCCCAACAAACCAACACTTGTGCTGACAATCAGTGAAATCCCCAACAAAGAATAGCCCTACCACCAACTCCAACAACCCTACCACCAGCCACCCACACCACCAATGTGCCCCCAATGACCTTCCTCCACACCACCACCAACACTTCTCCACGGCAACCACCGATGTCCCTTCCACCCATGTCTTCAATGCATGCCAAAGCCGCTACCTATACGACGGTGAGTGCCATGGGACTGGCACTCGTCGAGGAGGGGGTAATGTTAACCGTTAGACGAACAAGATGGAAAATTTGGAAAAGCTAAAGCAGAAGACAAAGACCAAGGCAAAGTGAAACGGAAGACGAAGGCACGCCAAGAAAAATGTAAAAACATAAGAAGCGTAGAAAAGTCCTAAATAAGGAAAAAAGGCACACAAGGAAAAGCGCAAGTCAATACTTTTGTAAAAGAGTGCAAGCACATCATGATTTAATTTAAGGAGCGCCGGGCTCTCACCCATGTAATTTGTAAATGAAGATAGGCGATGGAAAGGAAGCTAGGAAGATAGAAGGACAATGGGAAAAAGGGCCTAGGCCACGGCTGACCATGTAAAAAAGGGGATAAGGGGATGAACACCCAAAAGGGATTTAGGGTTTTGTATATAAAGTTGAAAATTGAATGAGAAGCTCATTCTTGTGTGTGGCCAAAAGTGGCTTTCTTCTTCTTCTTCTTCTTCTTCTTATTGCTTGGTTGAGCTTGTGCTTGAGAGAGGGAGCGTGAGAGTGTGAGGGAGTGAGTGTGTGAGGGTGAGGGACCGGGGAGGAGAAGCTCTCCATCTTCCCCTCTCTTCTTCTCTTCTCTTCTCTTCTCTTCTCTTGCTCGTGGCTATGGAGCTTGGAGCATGGAGCTTGAGGATGGAGCTTGCTTGAAGCTTGCACTTGGATTGTGGAGCTACCGGAGTACGTAGGAGAGGAGGTAACTCGATCGGCATGGAGGTAAGCTCACTACACCCGTAGATATGGATGGCACATCGGCTATGTGAGAGGTAGCCATTAGTGCTCGGCTTGGAACACTTGAAACAATAAGCGGTCTGTGGGTCTTGGCGATTGAGTGGAAGCTCCCACAGAGATGCTAGCTATGGATGGAGTACATGCCTCAATGCATTTCTCCTTCTAAAGGTTACATATGGTATTTCAAATGTGAGTGGTTTTTATAATGCAAGCTTATTTGGCCAGTTGAAGCTTGCAGTTTATAATTTCTTCTTTGGCATGGGATGTTGATATAGGGAAGTACTTGGAGTTTGAAGTCAATAAATTCAAAGTCTGTGATATTCAATTTTTTGTATCTAGAATTGTCGAGCGGCACTAGAGAAAGGAGGTGTCGTAGACAAAGGAGTTCGTGAAAGAGAGATGTTGAATGCTTAAATGACTTGTTTTTTTGGTTGATTTTTGTTATTTTTGTGAGCTGAGTAGTTGATTTTACATAATGATTGATTGGTTTGGAAGTGGTTTGAGAGTGTTTTGGATAGGATGGAATGGTTTTAATAAGCTCATGATGTTTTTCTGACAACACCTAGAAACAATGCCTAATATTACAAAAAAAAAAGTAAAATTATGCACAATTGGCACATTGTTACGAAATTTTTACTTTAATTTAATGCAAATGCGGTCTTCGTTGTTGCTCTTTTTGGAGGAGGTTTCTATATAGTTGGCCAGGAGATGTCGATACAAGGAAATTCTTGTATGAGTAGAAGGTGGAGTTTTGGACAAAATCTGATAGATTTCCTTAGTGAATCCCAACCATGACCAATCTAAAATTTTCCCATATGGAATTATTATCACCTAGAGAAGATAAGATTTTGTATTCTCTCCCATGACTCCTCTCTTTCCAACACCAATTTTGATATTGCTTTAGTGAAAAGGGGCAGGTCTAGGAGCTTTGTGGTGGTTTGGCACATCACCTAAGTAACACTTGCATGCCCCTCGTAACCCGCAATGCAAAGCACATGATATCTCCTTAACCAAAGTATCTTTGCTCTGGCCACCAAGCCAAAGTGTTACACTCTATGAGCTCAAAGTGAGGATCATTTGACACACCCTTATTCTTTTAAGGGTTTGATGCATGAACCCTCTAAGAATACCTCTCACCTATTCTACCTACAACTACATATAAATCTAACAGCTCTATGTGATGTGGAGGTCAACAATGCGAGCCAGATTTAAGATCGTCAAATTTAAAGTTCTAAAGGCTCCTTGGAAGAATCTTATGGTAGCAACATCTTCAAAGATAAGTATTCATAAAAAGATCATGGAGTGAATGCTAAGCGAAGGTATTATAGATTTGAAGTTCTCTTTCATTATTTTTTCTTTTTATCCATTCCTTGTGGTGAATAGTATATTTGAGGTAGTATGTGAGGATAGAGTGAGAAAGAGCAATGAATTGGTATTTCCAATTTCCTCTTTACAGTTTTTCTTCTCTATCAACTCCTCTCTATGTGGCTATGCATGTGGTGGTTGCAAGGGTGTGGAGCTAGTTCCAGAATGAAGGAAGGGATTGTGATGATGAGTCGTGGGCTAAAAAACGTAAAGATGATGGTGGTTCAAGCTGAGTTGTGGAAGAGGGTTGATTGGTACATTTCTGTTTGATTGTTTTAATGTCTATTCTAAGGTTTAGAATGGAGGGGGGAAAGGAAATGAATTGAAGAAGAAAAAGAAGAAAATTTAAAAATTTTAAAAAAAGTTGCAGCAGGTCATCATTGAATAAGGAGGGGTCGTGAGCACGAGGAAGAGGCGTCGATTGATAGTTAATATTGAGCAAAGCTTGCAGGCAACGAAAGGTACGTCGTTCAACCCCCACAAAGGTGGAACGCCAATCCCGAATCGATCCGATGAAGCAAAGCATTGACGTGGATGCGGAGGGAGCAAAGGCCAATGAATGAGGGCGGAGAGGCAACTGCTATATAAGCCATAGTCTCCAAGGCTTAAAACATACAAACATGGTTACATTAAGATTGCATGCAGTGAGAGAGTGTGTGAGATAATAGAGGGGGCCAACCCGACAAGTTGCTTGCTATTGCTACTCTTGCTCCAAATAGCAAGCAACTCTTGCTCCAAAATCCAGAAAAGAGGCGCACATGAAAAACGACACAAGACACAAGGAACTTTAAACACTTTTCCATATAGTACAAAAAGAGATATTTTCTAGATACTTATCAAAGTATCTAGAAAAAGTCTCAACTAGTAAAAGTGGAACACTTTACAAGTTAGTGATCTAGTAAAATATTTCTATATAGAAAAATTTTAAAATTCCTAGTTTATGATCTAGTAAAATATTCCTAGATAAGAAAACTAGTTGAAACCATAGATATAGTAAAATTTTCCTATACAAGAAAACTAGTCGAAACCATTAATACTAGCCATTATCACACTAATATATCATGTTAGGCAAATTAATCACAATTTTTTCACAATGTTGTATTGTTAGCAATAGAATTGTGATGGATTCCACTAAAAAAATTGTCTTGAACAGTACATTCTCTCTGCTTCATCATATTCTACAACACCTAAGATAGGTCTAGAGTTGTCATCCTCTTCGGATTTGCTCCACCATTAAAAAATTTAAGTCTTCTTGGCTCTTCCTAAGCCTCCCTTTCTTTTTTTTGAAATGCAAATCCTTGTTGCTGTGACCAACAATGTTGTCCCTAGATACATTTCATGCTTACAATCAGCAAGGATATCAAAAGGCTCAAACCTATGCATTGCGAAAAAAGATCAAAGCAACAAGAGAAGACCTACCATTTTTAGCAAACTGCCTTTCCTTTGATCCTAAAAGCACTACAATCTCCCATAGCTCCACAACATAGATCTACTCTACTAGTTGTATGCTTCAAACCGTGTAGTCCTATCCATAACATTACAAATAATGAAATGATATTTAAATTGTTTGCTCATGGAACCATACTGTATCATACTTAATAATGGGGATAAATGTAATGCCTATCCAAATCAATGCATACCCTTGTGGGAATATGCAATGCTATTTAGACTCTCAAACTACAAGATTTACCAAACACATATGCTAGGGTTGAGTTTGCCCACAAGATAGGAATCCAATAGATTGAAGTATCATACCAAGTCAAATTGATTTAGATTACCACTACATGCAAATAGGATATCAAAACCCTCAACTTACATTCTTCATTTTCAATGTTTTAGCAAGCTGTTTAGATAGGTGGATGAAACATACATATCCATCAAGCTCAAACTTCAACCAATCTAACTTTTTATTGGGATTGCTACAACCAAAGTAGCAAGAGGTGCATCTAATGTAAGAGCACTAAAGTAGCAAGAGTTGTACCTTCTATGGATTTTCTTCATAAGGATACATAACTTGTGGTGGCAGTCCAAGGTTTGAGATGCTTCCCCTCCTCCAAGAACCTTGTTGGCATTGCCCATGTATGGAAGAGTTGCTACCATGACCACTCTAACTCCATAGGCAAAAGCTGCTAGATAGAACAAGCCTCTTAGTAGTGAGATTTCAAGCGTGCATAGGCTTCATCTAAAAGATTAGACAGAGATTCATAATAAAGAATCCTTGATTTTCTCAAATGCTAGCTAAGCATTGATACTCCTATTAGAAATGATGATGCCGATGAAAAATGTCCTATAAGCAAGCCATATTCCACTAGTTAGATTGGTCTTAACTATTGAATATCCAAGGTGAACTAAAGTACCAATCCATAGATGAGTCTCAAGAGAACTCAAGAAACCACTCCTTCAAATCCAATATGCCCAATGATTCTTATGAATTCATTAAGCTCCAAGAAGTCGATACAAAAGGTATCATCTTTGAGTTTGCTTCTACTGATTCTATGCATCATGGAATTCAGCATGATCTTTGCTGAATACATCTCCTACTTCTTCCACATGTCACTGTGAGCCTACAGCCCTCAACTTACACATTGCTGCTAGCGATGTTTGCACCAATGATTGTACTCCAAAACATGTCTATCCACATGCTTTTTGACATGGCCTACCTATGATAGGGGGTTGGTGCGTAGATCGATTGCAGTATGCTCACGTAGTGAATCCCGGAAGGTCCCCAAGAACAATGAACTCTACCTTTTTGCACAAAAAACAATGTAAAAGCATGAATGACAAGAAGTAAGAGACCAATTGGGTTCAATCTCCCCCCATGCCTTGTGTGAGCGCTTCACAAAGCATGTATTTTATGTATATTTCCATCTTCATGCTCAATAATAGCCCAATTTACAAAAATATGACAAGCTTTTAGCTTTTGAGTTTGCTTTCTACAAAAATAGGAAATAAAGCTAATGGACAGTGCCCATGGAGTCTGGCACACCCAATCTCAATGTCCCAAATAGAAATAACATATCCATGCGCATAGGCGCATACAAAATAATAATCAATAATCGATGTCTCAATAGACATAACAAAATATAGGCGTGGCGCCTATCAAAATATAATCCATAAGTCGAATACTCGCTAGACTCCAATGCTTTCCTCCGCCACTGCTGCTATCTCTACACATCAACTGAAGCATTCACAATCGTTAGTAAAATAATACAATTAAACCAACAAAAGTGAATACCTAGCAGTCTTCAGCTACAAAAATAAATCAACTGGTTAGAAATAAATCCTAACCTTAATTTATTACGAGTGCGCACTCTAAACTCATAAACTTTTATTAATTTAATATGCATTTTGCGGAATCACCCGCTATGGAATCACCCATGTACACACTAAATTAATGAAACGCCCGAAAAGGACAGGCATCCCCATCAACTTCTCGCACAAAGAATCCTCTTTGTGTATGAGCCCCGGTCATCTAAGTTTACGGAATCCACCGTAAAACCTCACGGAATCCACCGTGTGCAGCCTGCAATCCGAACTGAGGCCGAGTTTCTGAGGTTAGCTTGCCCTCACGGGGTCGCGACCCTCTGTCCCGGCCATTGTAGCACTTGTGTCGCCCTGAGCGTGAGGGGCATGCTGACTTGACGTCATCCCCACCTTCCTCCGGCTTATCACCGGCAGTCTGTTTAGGGTTCCAATTTGAGTAATGGCAACTAAACATGAGGGTTGCGCTCGTTGCGGGACTTAACCCAACACCTTACGGCACGAGCTGACGACAGCCATGCACCACCTGTATCCACGTTCCCGAAGGCACTCCTTTTTTTCAAAAGGATTCGCAGTATGTCAAGCCCTGGTAAGGTTCTTCGCATTGCATCGAATTAAACCACATGCTCCACCGCTTGTGCGGGCCCCCGTCAATTCCCATATTCCACGGTGGATTCCGTGAGGTTTTACGGTGGATTTCGTAAACTTAGATGACCGGGGCTCATACACAAAGAGGATTCTTTGTGCGAGAAGTCGATGGGGACGCCTGTCCTTTTCGGGCGTTTCATTAATTTAGTGTGTACATGGGTGATTCCATAACGGGTGATTCCGCAAAATGCATATTAAATTAATAAACGTTTATGAGTTTAGAGTGTGCACTCGTAATAAATTAAGGTTAGGATTTATTTCTAACCAGTTGATTTATTTTTGTAGCTGAAGACTGCTAGGTATTCACTTTTGTCGGTTTAATTGTATTATTTTACTAACGATTGTGAATGCTTTAGCTGATATGTAGAGATAGCAGCAGTGGCGGAGGAAAGCATTGGAGTCTAGCGAGTAATCGACTTATGGATTATATTTTGATAGGCGCCACGCCTATATTTTGTTATGTCTATTGAGACATCGATTATTGATTATTATTTTGTATGCGCCTATGCGCATGGATATGTTATTTCTATTTGGGACATTGAGATTGGGCGTGCCAGACTCCATGGGCACTCTCCATTAGCTTTATTTCCTATTTTTGTAGAAAGCAAACTCAAAAGCTAAAAGCTTGTCATATTTTTGTAAATTGGGCTATTATTAAGCATGAAGATGGAAATATACATAAAATACATGCTTTGTGAAGCGCTCACACAAGGCATGGGGGGAGATTGAACCCAATTGGTCTCTTGCTTCTTGTCGTTCATGCTTTTACATTGTTTTTTGTGCAAAAAGGTAGAGTTCATTGTTCTTGGGGACCTTCCGGGATTCACTACGTGAGGGTGGCGCCTATAAAAATATAATCCATAAGTCGAATACTCGCTAGACTCCAATGCTTTCCTCCGCCACTGCTACTATCTCTACACATCAACTGAAGCATTCACAATCGTTAGTAAAATAATACAATTAAACCGACAAAAGTGAATACCTAGCAGTCTTCAGCTACAAAAATAAATCAACTGGTTAGAAATAAATCCTAACCTTAATTTATTACGAGTGCGCACTCTAAACTCATAAACATTTATTAATTTAATATGCATTTTGCGAAATCACCCACTATGGAATCACCCATGTACACACTAAATTAATGAAACGCCCGAAAAGGATAGGCATCTCCATCAACTTCTCGCACAAAGAATCCTCTTTGTGTATGAGCCCCGGTCATCTAAGTTTACGGAATCCACCGTAAAACCTCACGGAATCCATCGTGGAATATGCCTCCTGGCATCAGGGGTGCTTCAAAGGAGAAAGGCATGCACTGTTTGTTAATTGCTATCCTAGACACAATTCTGATAGTGATTGTGCATCAAAATTAGGATTTTTGTTGGTGAAAATTGGTACCTGAGCAACATAGGGATCAATAATTTCAAATGATGTGTTGTTGCTTCCTCAGCCATAACCTATTTGAAGAGTTAAAATTAGCACCATGTAAAGTTGCAGCTTGTGATCCTTCAAATGATGGCTACAAATTTTGGAGTTAGTATACTGATAGCATTATAAAGAAACCAAATTCATTGTTTACACACTCATACATACAAAGATTTTAGTTGGTTACACCTTAACACCACCTAATACTACAAAATCACAGAGAAACCTGTCAATAGTGCTTTACAAAATCATAAGGTGGCCCCTCCTAACTTTCCGTGCCCATCCTTACTTATCCTCAACCTGACCCACCCCTCTCCTTTCTAGTGTATAACTTTCTGTACATGATACATCAGCTCCTTGCCCTACTATTTCTTCCTCGATCTCTGTCTTTGACTTTCTTGCCCACCACTTAATGCCTCTTTACTCACCACTTCAGCCTTTTTTGGCAAAATAAAGTGTGGCTAATTATATTATTTAGAACCATTAAAGAACTACCAAGGGCTCAACAGCATAGCTGGAGCTGAAAGATGATATCACACATCATGAATACAAGGCAAGGAGCTAGGAAAACCCGGTATGAAGGAACAAGTTCCCAAGCTCTGTTGATGTCAAGCGTCTCCCTAAAGCTGCTCGTAGCCCACAAAGAGATTGGATAATGGAATTGTCATGCACTGAATGGCTCACCCAGCTGAAAATTGGCTTCAAATTTTGCATCTCTTCAAATTTGATCCACTATTCTTAAAAAACCATGTTGAAAAAAAGGACAAGAAAAATTATTAAAACTCTCACCTGAGCATTTGTGGTTACTTCCTTTATGCCATGATCCTTTGGCATTTCATATTTGATCATCTTAAGGTAGCATCCCACAGACATCTTCCAAGCTAGAAACCAACATTGACCGGTAATTAGTACATGTGCTTAAACATTACTGATGGTGCCTCTGATGAAAGCCGTGCCATGGTGCTTGATGTTGCTTGATGTAGCCCTTCGTGTTACCAGCCAGTTTCCAACTATCCTGACTCCTAAGCATCACCTTCTTCATGTGCCCTAGGTCCTCAATTTTCTATTCAATGTGAGTGTTGGGCACCACTTGGTTGGGCTCCTCCTTGATATACTGGTTTGTTCAGACTTGTATTTGCTATGCTACTCCTCACAACTTTCATAGCTTTTGCATTTCCTGCCTTCACAACTTCCGCAAGGAAAGTCTTGTAGTCTTCTTCCTCATCTAAAAGATCGCCGCAACAGTTGGCCCAACAACCAAGCAATTGGTTGATATTGTAGCAGGAGCTCTGGCCATATCGGGCTACATAGTGGAGGACACTCTTCTTGTACTTCTCAATGACCAAAATCTGTGCATCCTTCTAACTCTCATGCTTGTATGTGCGCATGCATGTGTACTGATTTCCCTTTTAGGGTTTTCCTTGTACAAACTCTCATAAAAAATCCTGAGAGGATCCGTGTGAAAGAAGAGCCAATAAAGTTATGATGTATATAAGTAATCAAAATAGCTTTGACAAATTAAGACCCAAGCAAGAGAGAGAGAGAGAGAATATATGCCACCTCATGTGGAGCATCATGCTTCTACCCTGGTAAACTATACACCTTTCTCTCTTTTTTTTTTTCGTTCCTCCTTGGAACCTTTACTCTTCTTTGAAACATCCTTTGATGATGATGCTTTTCTTATTGAAATAGAAACTTGCATATGCAACAAATATCAGTACACATAGTGAACATTAGATGAGAAAACCTCACACCATATTAGTCCTTGAAATATTAGCACACATTT
Organism: Lygodium microphyllum; assembly: GCF_053477565.2. Classification (NCBI taxonomy): domain Eukaryota; kingdom Viridiplantae; phylum Streptophyta; class Polypodiopsida; order Schizaeales; family Lygodiaceae; genus Lygodium; species Lygodium microphyllum. The sequence goes on along the minus strand of NC_141146.1, from coordinate 103,698,967 downwards.
TGAACTGAGGTATCACTAGCCCAAGATGTGGCTAGCATATATTGCCACAAAAACTCTAGCAATGCACTAACCCTCTATTAATGAATTGAGTTGGCCCAATTTGAGCTGGCTCTAATTGAGGTGCATCATAGGTACCTATGGACTACTTGTTGGTGCATCTACAATTAGACTACCATTGTCCAATTTATGGAGGAAGTACATGCTGTAGGGGCTTCTAGGCAGTAGAAGCACAACACCCCAGATGTTCATCAACTCTCTCTCTCTCTCTCTCACTCTCACTCTCTCTCTCTCTCATTCTCTTTCTCTCTGTCTCTCTCTCTCTCTCTCTCTCTCTCTCTCTCTCTCTCTCTGTCTCTCTCTCTCTCTCTCTCTCTCTCTCTCTCTCTCTCTCTCTCTCTCTCTCTCTCTCTCTCTATCTTCCATTGGCTTGACCACCACAATGGACCTCACTGCAATACTGAGACTCAACTCTTCTCCTCCAGCAGACCTTAGGTCCACTTTATCCATGCCAGGTGGAGGCAGAAGCTCAAAGGCCTGCACCATCTTTCCCAACACTAGTGCTAGTATTGGCAAAGCTATAATACTCCTTAGACAGCTCCTCCTGCTTGAGCCAAATGGGATTAAACTAAAGTCAGCCTCAATGAGCTCTATCTTCCACTGCAAAAACCGCTCCGACATGAACTTCTCTTGGCTTGTCCCATTGCCTGGGGTCATTTGCTATGCCCCATGCATTTACTAAAACTATGGTGTTTGTTGGAATGTCAAAGCCTCATAGCTTGGCTGCTTGGAGGTTCATATGGGGTACCAACAAGGGAATGACCATGTGTGTTTGGAGGATTTCCTTCATTGTGGCCTGATACAAACAACACCAATGCTGGGTACCGATTTTTCTTCATCTTCATTGACTTGAAGAGAATTTTGCACACATGAAGTGCTATAGTTCCAAATCATCTTTTGCACACATCTTGCATTTCATCCACTTATACATGCAGAATGTTTTCAAGTGTCCAAAAATTATGCACAAATCTGGGAAGCTTGCCTGTAAGAAGGGTAAATTTGGGACATCAGGCTCAGTTATTGGTACACCCTTTCCTAGCACTGTATTCAATTCATCCCTTATCTTCTTTTGGATGTATGGATTGTTCACAAGCTCTGCAATGCCCCATTTCAATGACCACAATGTGGTTTCAATTGTTGCACATGAAAATAAGTCCAAACAATCATATAAGAACATAATTCATGAATGTTTTACAAGGTGAAGAATCTAAGCCCTTTATAGAATCATTTTTCCCTAAAGTGATTCCTTGTAGCGCCTGCAGGTGTACAGTACTGACTAGAGTGTCATCCATTATTAGACATTTGTCTTCCACCATGAGTGAGGAGAACTCCCTATCTATATACAGATCAGGTTTGTAAAGGCCCCTAGAAGTAGTGAATATTGTTCAATGCTCCAAGTGAAAAGATTAAATTTGCTACATCAAGATACAGATGAATAGCCTACCTGCAACATTCATGTTTTGAATAAGATACAACACACTGTTTTCACTAATATCTCCTTTGAGGTAGGCGTCCACAAAGAAGTCCACTCCGATCTTCTTCCCCTTCTGCCTGCAAAGCCAATTAAAAGAATACATCAGAAATTACAAGTCTTGCATAATGGTAGGAATTGCACCCATACAACACTAGAACGTGCTTGTAGATTAAAGCATTGCACCGTGGGTCTCAAAATCCTCAATACATAGCATTTAGGTTAAGTAATGTTTCCTTCGGTATAGTACAATAGATGGTCGGAATCTACAAACAAAGCAGCAAATGACGAGTAACTCTTACTTCTTGCACTCATTAAGAAACACGTCCCGGAGGAATGCGAGCCTCTGTTGGTTGGCGTCTGAGACCTCCTTGAGGTACCCGCAGATGAGGGGCTTGAAGGAAGCCACAAAGTCACCATAGTTGTACTTGAAGCTCTGCACGATAAGTCCATTGTCCGTGTTAAGGGTCATGAACTACACATAGAGGGGGTCATCAAACCCTTTGAACCTTGTGTTGAACATCATCCTATAGACAATGTTGTACATCATGAGCTGCAGATGATCACGGATGACAATACCTGTGGTGAGCACATTGGGCATGGGGAGACTAGAAATAGGGAAATTGTGGCCAAAGAATCCAGACTTAACACAAAATGCACCCTCGAAAGCATTAACACAACACTTATCTTTTTGCTCATGTAGGACCTTTAAATGAGCAACAAACTCCCAAGTATATGGATTTATCTTGTTCTCTCTCCACCTTGGTAATGCTTGTCCTATAAACCACCTTTAATTAGATCACTTTAGGTCCCCTTCTTATGATCATGTATTTTTTTGTGGGTAATCTTTTGGGACACCTACATATTATAGTGATGGGATTATGTCCAATAAACCATGATGTTATTTATTTGGACAATGTAGTTCCTCTTATCTTCCAAAAGAGACACTTTAGGCACCCTTCTTATGATCATGCATTGTTTTTTTTGGGTGACATCTTTTGGGACACCTACACATTTTAATTATGGCATGATGTAAAATAAGCTATGATATTACTTATTTGGGCAATGGAGTGAAAGCCATCTAAGAAATCTCACCAAAAATATTTCCCTTAGAACAAGCATTACCTATATTAGTTCCATTTTCCTTCCACACTATCTGATAGAATGAGTTCTAACTTGCTTAAATCCACTTTTTTTGCACTAACAGGTTCAAACTTTGGCCTTTCAGGATCATGATGGATTCTATCCTTGAAACATATAGCTATTGTCACATGATTGGTTGCTACTTGCAAAATATTGCAACTAAATTGCGTGTGCTATAGAATATGAAGGACAACTAGATGGGCTATGTATATAGGCACTAATGCATTTTATATAACCATTTTTCAATCTATTTTCCATTTTTATTTCTTTATAAGACAAACTTCCATGTGCACTCTTACCATGTCATTGGCACTCTCCAAACTACTTGGGACTAGGGGAAACCCTAGAACAGGTGCTTGGTACATTCCTTGTTATTCCTACACGATACACACCACGAAGATACCTTAACAATCTTGGAGATCCTAGCTCTAATAAGTAGCATATTGATTGTCATGTGTCGCTATATCAGTGCATTTGATTTGTTTGACTTCATAGCCCACTGCGCCTTTTGAGTTCTCTTTCTTCATGTTGATGGTCTAGTGTGCAGGAATTCCTTCCTCCATTCTACCTAGGTCTTCATAGCCAATTGGGTGGATGGGTCTTTAATATCCCTTTTTTTCTTGCACACCCAAAGTGGGTTGCCTATGGGGGATGTTATAAGCTTAGTTAGATGCACCAGTTTGGGGGTTGGTGAAGTTGACCATTGGGTTTTGTGTCCGGATGATGTGACCTTACAAAGCCAATGACTCTCTCTCTATAAGGCCAATTGATGAGCAATTGATCACATGTAGTTCTTTCTAGGTTCCTCCATCCCCAAGATGTCAAGATTGTGGGAGAGAAGGAAGGAGTCTCACTTGTAGCTTTCTTGCTTGCACAATGGGGGAATACACACAAAGGTGGAGGCTGAAAACAATTTTCCTCTTCTTAGTTGTGTAAGCCAAAAGAACTCTTGTACAAAGAAATAGAAGAACCCTATATATGGGTCTCAAACCAAACTCAACTAACTAAGGTGGCATACTAACTGAGCCACGAACTAGAGTAGATAAGGATAGCTGTCATCTAGCTATTATTCATGGGCGGTGTACCAACCGCATCTGCCAACTCACAAGTCGGTGACATAAATACACAACGGTCACCCTGGCATATCAGGAGTGGAGCTCGATATCTCAACACTCCCCCTCCAGCTCAATCCCAATTCATGCACACCAAGCAGGTCTCTGAACTTGCGCAGCTTCTCTGCGCCCAATGCTTTCGTGAATATGTCAGCTACCTGATCCTCTGTGCTGACATAAACTAGATCAATAAGACGTAGTAAAACCCTCTCCTGCACATAGTGATAATGCACCTCAATGTGCTTTGTTCTAGCATGATAGACTGGATTATTTGCCAAGTGTATACTGCTCATGTTGTCACAATAAATGACAACTGTCCCATCTGTAGGCTAATGCATATCATAAAGTAGCTTATGCAACCAAGCTACCTTACATGCAGCCATTGCTGCACCCCTGTACTCAGCCTCTGTGCTCGACAAGGCAACTGTAGGTTGTTTCTTGCTGCTCCAAGTGATTGCAGCACTCCCAAAAGAGAACACATATCCACTGGTAGATCGTCTATCAGAAATACTACCAGCCCAATCAGCATCAGTGTATCCATGCAACTGTATCTGAACCCCAGTCTCATAAAATAGTCCATACTGCAATGTGGACTTCACATACCTGAGTATGCGTCTAGCCGCATCTAAATGTGGTTTCCTTGGAGCCTGCATAAACTGACTTACCAATCCAACAGCATAGCTCAAATCTGGCCTGGTAATAGTCATATAAATCAAACTTCCTAGGGTCTTCCAAAAGCTCACCTGCATAGACTGACTTACCAATCCAACATCATAGCTCAAATCTGGCCTGGTAATAGTCATATAAATCAAACTTCCTAGGGTCTTCCAAAAGCTCACCTGCATCTGCTCTAAAGGAACTGAAATAACGTATCTCCAAAAGCTTACAGCCTGTCATCCCATATTTGGACAGCATGTCCAATCCATACTGCCTCTGCAAGAGCCGTATCCCACTTGGTGATCTAATCACCTCAATGCCCAAGAAATAACGCAGCTCTCCCAAATCCTTCATCTCAAACTTTTGCTTCAATAGCATTTTCACATGAAGGATATCTTCATCACTGTCACCTGTCACAATCAAATCATCAACATAAATGACAAGTAGCATAATACCTTTCTCTGTTTTTCTCACATAAAGTGAGAAATCTGCCTTGGAAATCTGAAAGCCAATAGTGACAAGATACTATCCTATCTTGTCAAACCATGCTCTAGGTGCTTGCTTCAAGCCATACAAGGCTTTCTTCAACCTACAAACAAACTCAGGATGAACAGCATGCACATAACCTGGTGGCTGCTCCATATAGACCTCTTCTTGAAAATCACCATGCAAGAAGGCATTCTTTACATCCATCTGATGTAAAGACCATCCCTTTGATACAGCCATAGCAATGACTGCTCTTACGGTTGCCATCCTTGCAACCGGACTGAATGTTTCTTCATAATCAATGCCATATGTTTGTGCATACCCCTTGACTACTAATCTTGCCTTATATCTATTCACAGAGCCATCTGCATTGTGTTTCACCTTATAAACCCACTTATAACCAATTGCATGCTTATCTTTAGGCAAATGTACCAATTCCTATGTAGCATTTGCTTCCAAGGCATCCATGGCTTTCTCCCATTTTTCTTTTCCCATGGCTTGCTCAAAAGAAGTGGGTTCTGGTTCATGTATCACTTTGACCATATATGCATAGTGAATGGCTGTAAATCCATCATATTTCAGCCTATCCACAGGATACCTAGCTCTATTAGACCTGCGCAAAGTAGGTTCACTCCCAGGTGCTCTCAAAACATCCCTGGTCTTCCTTAATCCAGGTGTAACAATAGAAGGAATACCCAACTCATCATCAATGCTCTATTCTGAGCCACTGGATTCACCATCCACATAAGAGTGACCTGCATTCACATCAAACATGGGCTGATCTACCTTCTCTTTTCCTTTTCGTGATACCTGCATACCACTATCTGCATTGCTTTGACAAGATTCTCCTGATCTCAATCTGCCTGTCCATGGCAAAGAATGTGAACCACTGCTAGAGGACGCTCCAAGTCCATTAATATCTTGTGACTGCTGCTTTGAATTTTGTGCAGCATTACCGTTTTGTGCATCTACATTATCAATCACATTTACTGGTTTATACCAGCTACTCATCTCATCAAAAACAACATCTCTGCTCACTGTAAACTTACGAGTAGAAGGGTTATAGCATCTATACCCTTTCTGCTACAAAGAGTAAACAATAAAGATGCACTTCTCAGCTTTTGGATCCAACTTGGATCTCAACTCATCTGGCACATGAACATAGGCAATGCAACCAAAAATTTTCAAATGAGAAATATATGGTTTCCTATCAATATACCTCTCCTCTAGAGTCATCCCATGTATTGCTGCAGTGGGAGTCCTGTTCATTATGTAGACTACTGTAGCAACTGCCTCAGCCCAATAAAAATCTGGCAAGTCTTTTTCATTGAGCATGGCATAGGATACCTCTCCATGTTGAGTGTTGAAATGACTTGTTTTTTGGCTGATTTTTGTTGTTTTTGAGAGCTGAATTGTTGATTTTATGAGATGATTGATTGGTTTGGAAGTGGTTTGAGAGTGTTTTGGATGATATTGATTGTGTTTTGGAAGTTCATGATGTTTATTAGTGGTTGTGTGATGTTTTGATAGGTTCTGATTGGTTCTGTATACCTTTTGTTTTGTTCTGTTTTGTTCTGATTGTCTTCTGTAAGGAGGGGTGGAGTATTGATTGATGAAGATTGAGATCTTGTGAAAGCTTATTGAATGGTTTGTGAGAGTTTGGAATGGTTTGAGTATGAGTTATGTGGTTTTGATGACCTTCTGTAACCTTCTGTAGGTCTTCTGTAGAGCCTCTGTTTCTGTTCTGTTCTGTTCTATACTGTAGCTGTTCTGGTACTGTCTGTAGACTGTTCTGTATGCTTCTGTATGTGTTCTGATGAATGAGAGTGTAGCTTGGGAAAGTTTTCTAGCCTGGAAAGAGGTGAATACAAGTGCAAAAGAGCTGAAAGAAGTGAAAGAAGTAGCTGCTGAAGACTCAAGTGAAGATGGAGTGAAGTGACAATAGTGAGTTATGAAAGGACACTGTAGTGGCTCTGGTGACTCTTCATATCAGACATACCTCTTGGGAGGGGTATCCACGACCTAAGAAGGATTATTGAGAGTGATTTTGAGAGATTGTAGTGAGGATATGATGTATTATTGATGGAGAGAGAGAGAGAGAGTCAGAGATAGCCAATTCTACTCAAATAGAGTGATTGTATATGAGAGATTGAGAGAGAAGACTATGAAGATATTGAAGATGAATAATATGTGATGTATTTCCATTCAAAGATGGTGTATTTCTTTGCTTTATTTTTTCTATTGATGGATTTTGTGAAGATGTTGAAGAATATGGTTGATTCTATCAAATCCGTGGGAGATCTACATGATGCTGTATGAAGATTTGTTGTGCCTGGTGTTCTTTTCTTCATTGTGATCATATGAAACATGATAAACAAGCTTGTTGATGTTACAAGATCTATTTTCTTGCAAGAGAATTCCCCTTTCCTTGGTGTTCCTCTTGGGGCTCCATGTTTTTGGTGCGCAGCCGGGGAAACTTGCCATCAACAAGCACCAGAAGAGGTGGAAAATGAAGGAAATGGCATTGCCAAGAAGAGAAGAATTCAATGGATGTTTGTAAAGTTCCTTTTTCCACTCAAGAGTTGGAATTCCTCATAATCAAAGCCACTTTCCACAAGAATTTCATCCCACAATGGCAGAAACACATCACCATCATGATGCATGCTCTATGTGGTGGACAGTTTCCTCTTCCTGTTGAAGCAGCAGAAACTTGCATCTTGGTGGCAAACTGTTTAGGAATAAACTGAAGAGCAGAAACAGAGAGAATGACCATCCATGGAAGATTTGGCATTCATTGAGAAGTTTCCAGACAACATCAAGTGGGAGATTGTGAAGAAGCTTCAGGAGTCTTGGGCTGTGGAAGTTCACAAAGACAAGAAGGAAAAGAGTTGGAATTTGTTCGTGGATGCTCAACAGCAAGATACATGGGATGCTTGATGTACTGATAATCTTTTGTTTGTTCAATTAGCAACCCACTGGAAGTTGGTAGACAGAGTGTTTTTCACAACATACACTGTTGAAACCATCAGAAGCTGGCATTACTATGATGATGGCACCACCACAATGCTCAGACGTATGCATTTTGACACCTTCAGAACCGAATACCTTCCTCTGTGCAGTGGAATGAAAGCAGAATTCAGGGACGTTGAAAAGAAAGAAGTAGAAGAAATGTTGGCAAGAGAGTCCTCCAGAGACTGAAGCCTTCTGTTAACCCTCTGTGGAGCACTAACAACATAGTGGAGCCAACCCCCTGATGAATGATGCAATAAAGAGGCAAGCGTTAGAACGAGTCCAGAGGTACACGAGAAGAGAGAAAGCAAAAATCAGAGCCGAGATCGAGCTCGCAGTAGAAGCTGCCTTTGAAGCCCTTGCGGAACTATTTACAGAAGTCCCAATGGCACATCAAGCCCTTCCTCCTCCTGCTGGAGGTCCACTTCCAAGCCAGATCCATCCTGGAAATATTGATGACAGGCTAGCGAATGTAGTCCCATTGCCAGTTTTTAAGGGAGAGTACAATGAAGACCCCGATCTTCATGTAGCAGAGTTTATGGTAGCATGTGTGGCTAACAATGCCAGAACCCCTGAGCATTGGTTGGCAATATTCCCCGCCACTTTCAAGGGCGCGTCGTTTCAATGGTATGAGAGACAAGCAGCAGGAACTTTTGGCACATGGGACGACCTGAAGTTGGCATTCCTCACTAAATTCAGGCGTGAAGGTTTTGAAGAGCGGATGTGAGAGGAATTTATGAACCTAAGTCAGTCTTCTGGAGAAAGAGTAGAAGCTTATGTCTCATGAATGGAATCCATCCTGAAGAGATGGACTAACCATAATCTAGATGATGGCATTCAGAAGGGGGTGTTTCTCAGGGGATTACAACCAGAAGTCCGTAAGTTTGTGGAGCTGCAAAGACCAGCCACACTGCAAGCTGCACAATAGAAGGTGCAAGACTATACGATGAAGTGGAAGCTAGATTGGTGATGAATCCAGGAAGAGGAGTCCTACCTCCTCTGATGCCAGAAATGATGTATCCACCAAATGCAATCCCAGGGACTGTTCCCTACCCCTACCAAACAGATGCCCTCAGTATCACAGTACAGTGCACCAAATCCTCGGTGGCCACAATCAATGCCTCAAATGATAGTTTAACCACAACAACAATAGTCCCAACCAATTTCCTCAATGCCAAATCAACAGCAACAGTGGAACCCTACCAACTGGAGTCAACAGTCAGCAGTTCAAATAGGAGCTCTGAATCAGAACCAGAACAGAGATCCCTCTGTACCAGCCCAACCAGTTTATGTAGTGATTACAGAGACTCCTCAAAACCCTCCTGCCAGTGCCTCAGGAGGAGAAAGCTTGAAAGACTACTTATCCAACTCAGTTGCAAACATCAAAAAGGAGTTGATGGATGTGATTACAGAGCAGCTACAGACGCTGAAAGTGAACACACCGCTAGCATATCCAACGTTACAGGAGCAGAAAGAGATGTGATGTGGTCAAATACTTGGTGTGGTAAGTGTCATCAAGCAGGCCATTTAGCCATCGAATGTACACGCAAACCAACTATCCCTGGAGCTTTCTGTTCCTACTGTTTGCGGAAGAACCATACAGAGGACATTTGCTCTCTGAAGGAGATGCATGATAGGAGAAGGAAGGAAGAAGACGCAAGATTTAACTTGCTGGAATCCAAAATGACAACACAGGATATTGAACCCAAGCCTAGAGAGTTTGGTCCTAATTTCGGACCCAGAAGATTTCCTTCCCAAAGTTACAGAGGAAGACAGTCTGGCGGTGGTCAGAGGACAAAAGTGGAGTGTTACAGATGTGGAGAAAAGAGACACATCTCACCAAATTGTCCAAATCCCAGAAGGTCAGTGGATTACAAGCCCTTATGCAGTTGATGCAAAGGAGAAGGCCACACTGCAAAAGACTGTCCAAGCCCAGTCCCAGTGAAAAATAGTGCTACTGATAGTCCCGGCCAAGGCCCAAGAGCCTACCTCCAATTTAGTGGAATTGGAAGTTGCTGCCATCACTTATGCAAAGCAGAAGGAACAACCTATCCAGAAAGAAAATAATCCTCCTGCCAGAACAGTGAAGTTCAATCTTCCACCAGAAGAACAGAATAGAACAGAGCTTGACAGTGCCGTACAGAGCACTACAGTGCCACAGAGAGTTACAGAGACAGTTCCAGAGATAGGACCAGAGGTCCAGGAGACAGAAGAGGAGGAAGTGCCACAAGTGGCAGAAGAAGTTCCCATGATTCCCCTGTTGGAAGAAAGAGGGAAAATGAAAATGGGTGTTGCCCCATTCCCTAACCGATTAGAGAAGCCAGTGGATCCTATTAAGGAATACGATCTGGTTAGAGATCTAGATACCTTTAAACCAAACCTCACATTCTGACAATTATTGATGTTGTCTCCCAGTTGTCGGAAAAGGTTCAAAAGTATACTGACAAGAAGACGTGGTTTAAGGATTGCTCCCTCAACAGCGACAAAGTCCAACAAAGCTCCAGAGCCTGTCAAAGAAGTGGATGTGGCTAACGCCTTCCTAGATCCGGGTACTCCAGAGACTGGCGTGTGGATAGAAGGCTGCTTCATTGCAAATGCACTGATTGATGGAGGATCATCAGTGAACATTATGACGGATGTGACAATGAAGGATCTAGGCCTACAAGGTGTGCAACCCACCCAATGGCTCATCAGACTGGCGGATCAGAGTAGAATCAAGCCTTTGGGCATTCTCCCATATGTGAAGACTACAGTGGCTGGAAAAGATTATTGGCTAACCTATCTGGTGGTGAAGCCAAACTCTTATAGTACATCCTACCCTCTGTTACTGGGCAGACTATGGCTTTTTGAAGCCTGGATTGGTTCAAAGGAACCTTGACCTTGGGTAGAGGACCCAACAAAGTGGTGCTGAAACTGTATGGTTCTCAAAAAGGACATGGATCCACCTCCTTGGAATTATCTTCTGACTCCCCTAATGAGGCTACAGATGGAACATCAGCAAACAAAGATCCTGTCAGACAGATCCTTCCCAAGAAAACGGTGGCACATTCCTTAACAGTGGATACTATAAGCCGACTTCCAAAAGATGCAAAGCCATTATCAATGGGTGAATACTTTCTGCCTGAACCAGGAACGATTTCCGAAATCACTTCTGACAGTGAGATAGAAGCATGGATGTACTGCTCTCCCTGTTACATGGCCATAGCAGAGACAGAGATAGAGGCAGAAGAGGAAACAGAGAATCTGTTCTTCTGTTACAGAGCTCCTACAGAGATAGAAGCAGAGACAGAAGCAGAGATGGAAGCAGAGACAGAAGCAGAGACAGAGATAGAAGAGGATGAATATGATATGGAAGAAGAAGGTTATGAAAATGAGCTAGAAAAGTCTATTCCACCCAAAGAGGATACATTTGGAGAAGAAGTTCCAGAAGCATCAGAAGCAGATGAGCTCATGCTATGGGACAGAATGGCAATGGTACCATTTGGTCTGGTAAATGGATATTATCGTATGCAAAATCTTTATAAGAAATGGATTAAGAAGAACAAGCCATCTTTCAACAGTGGCTCATGCCGTCCTAACCCATCCTTGCCAAAGAAAGATGATGATGATGCACCGTGCCAACAAGCACCAGTCCTACAAACCCAACAAGCATCAGAGGGTCCCTGTTATGTGACGTTCCTGGATGTGCCATCGGAAGATGAGTCTTCAAGCCAAGAGGTAATTAATCTTGAAACCAAACCCGAAACAGCTCTAATCCCATTTCAACATCTTAAGGAGCAACCTAAGTCTCCACCAAAAGAAGAAGTTGGGTCTAGTGGGACATCAGATGAGGACACCACTTCCTTGAAGGAGTCAGATCTGTATCCAGAAGCAGTCCGCGGGACCTTCATCCATGAAGTAGAAGGTGAAAGGCAGTTAACTTTTGTGGATGCAGAAGGCACTGAACGCCACTTGAAGGTGGGTAGCAGTCTCCCAGAAGAGGAGTTGTCAACCTTGTACAACTTGTTGAAAGAGAATTTGGACGTGTTTGCGTGGTCCTAAAAAGACCTAAAGGGGATTGATTCCACAATATGTCAGCATCATATTGACTTGGAGCCTGATGCCAAGCCAGTACGGCAACGACAGAGGCAAATGAACCCGAATTATTCCACATTGGTGAAAGCAAAGCTGCTGAAGCTTCTGGAAGCCGAGTTCATCTATCCAGTGGCAAATAGTGAATGGGTCTCACCCATCGTGGTTGTATCCAAAAAGAATGGCAAATTGCGAATATGTGTGGACTTCCGCAAGCTCAATTCCAAGACGAAGAAGGATCACTTTTCTATCCCTTTCACAGACCAATTGTTGGACACAGTGGTAGGACATGAGCTTTACTCCCTTCTGGATGGATTCAGCGGATACAACCAAGTGCAGATAGCAGAAGAGGACCAATCCAAAACAACCTTCACCACAGAATGGGGGACCTACGCTTACCGAGTGATGCCGTTTGGACTCTGCAATGCCCCTGCTACTTTCCAGCGAGTCATGATGGCCGCATTTCAAAATCGTCTGCACGACTTTATTGATATGCTTTGACCGATGTCGGGAGTATGGGATTTCCCTCAACCGCAATAAATGCATCTTTGGGGTCTCTTCTGGAGTCCTATTGGGCCACATTGTCTCTGCACAAGGGATATCAACAGACACTGCAAAGATCGAAAAGATCGCAGCTTTGACAGCATCCACCAACCTCAAATAGTTGAGGGGATTCTTAGGCCATGTGGGTTACTACAGAAGGTTCATAGCCCATTTTGCAACAACGGCAACCTCCTTGCACAAGCTTCTGAGGAAAGATGCAGAGTTTACTTGGACAGAAGAATGTGACAAAGCCTTCAACACTCTGAAGCAGTGTCTAATTGAGGCACCCATTCTGCAACCTCCTGATTGGACAAAGGAGTTTCATGTACATACTGATGCATCTGTTGAGGGCTTAGGCGCAATTCTCTGCCAGAAGGGTTCCTCGAAGCTGGATTAGCCGATCTATTATGCAAGCCGAAAAGTCACTGATAGGAAACGGAACTATACAGTGACAGAGCTAGAGTGCTTGGCAATGGTGTTTGCCCTAGAGAAGTTTCGCCATTACCTCCTGTCCACCCACTTTAAATTTTATGTGGATCATGAGGCCCTATCCTTCCTGATGAACAAAGCAGATGTGAAAGGACGAATGATGAGATGGCTCCTTCTATTCCAGGAGTTCGACTTTGAGGGGATTACTAAACCTGGTCGTTCCCATGTTTTGGCTGATCATCTGTCTTGTATCCCACAAATTGCAGACGAGGAGCAAGATGATCCAGACCTCCCTGATGCTTCCCTATTCTTGGTAGAAACTGTAACTCCCTAGTATGCAGACATTGCCAATCTGTTGGCAACCCAACAGTACCCTCCTGGTATCTCTAGTCGGGAAAGGAAGAAGCTTATGCTAGAATCAACCCCCTACACCCTGCTAGGTGGTGCACTGTACAAGAAAGGCAAAGATGAAGTGCTCAGAAGATGTGTTGCAGAAGATGAGATTGGGATTGTTTTGAAGGCTTGCCATGACGAGCCATGTGGAGGTCACTTTGCAGGAGAAGCTACAGCCAGGAAGGCTCTGCTAGCAGGATATTGGTGGCCTACCATTCATAAGGATTCCTATGATTACTGTAAAAGATGTGATGCTTGTCAGAGAATGGGGAAACCCACGAAGACAAGTGCCATGCCATTGCAACCTATCCTTCCTTTAAATCCGTTTGAGAAGTGGGGCATTGACTTCGTAGGTCTAATCGATCCTCCCACGAGAAGGAAACAGAACCGATACATCCTCGTATGTATGGATTATGTTACAAAGTGGTGTGAAGCTAAAGCCCTAAAGTGGGATGATGGTAACAGTGTGGCCTTGTTCATGTACGAGAATATCATCACCCGTTTTGGCAGTCCCTTAGAGCTGGTAAGTGACAGAGGCACTCATTTCCTTAACAAAGTCATGGAAGAGTTGACAGAGTTGTATAAGATCCACCATCGCAAGTCCACTCCTTATTACCCCAGAGCCAATGGCCAAGTCGAAGTCACGAATCGCATCCTCTGTTCGATTCTGACAAGAACAATTTCCGCACATCGTCGTGATTGGGATGATCGACTTACAGAGGCCCTCTGGGCGTACAGAACCTCTCATAAAGCAGCAATAGGACAGACACCTTTCCAACTGGTGTACGGTACAGAAGCTGTTTTCCCTGTTGAACTGGAATTACCCTCTTTGAGAGTGGCTATCAAAGAGCGTTTGGGGGACGATGATTCACTGCAATGCCGTCTCCTGCACCTGGAATGTTTGGACGAAATTTGCAGGATGGCTCTACACTGCATGGAAGCCACGCAAGCTCGACATAAGGCTTACCATGACAGCTTCATCAAGCACAAGGAGTTCAAAGAAGATGACTTGGTCCTAGCCTATGATTCACGATTTGGCAAGTTTCCTGGCAAGCTCCAATAGCGGTGGATGGGCCCCTATAAGGTACTTGCCATCAACCCTAATGGCTCTGTCCAAGTGCAGACCGTTGATGCCTTTGATGATCCCTTTCTGATCAATGGATATCGCCTGAAGAAGTACTTTCCTCCTTGGGGATCTTGACAATTACGGTCACTTGATCCTTTCCCTCGTTGGCGCGGCACTGTACTTCTTATGATGCTACTTCTGATAGCCGTTCTTCAGTCACTCCTGATGAGATGGACGCAACCCTCTGTCCCCTCAACTCCACCTTCCAGCCTTGATCTCTTATCCTCTATTTTCCACCAGCGACAGTGGCAAGGTTGGTTCTGACAAATGGTCTTTCTACCATTCCCTTGCTCAATTCGAAGAGAAAAAAAAAAGAATAAAAAAACAAAAACAAAAAAAAGAAAAAGAAATAAAAAAAAAGAAAACATATCGGTCATGGGAGAAAAGGACTTAGGTCCCTGTCATGCCGACCTATTCTTCGAGAAAAGGTAGAAACACCCTCGGGAATAGGGGAAAACAAACAAAAAAAGATTTTTTTTAAAAAAAGAAGAAAAAAAAGAAAAAAAAAGAAAAACAAATCTGTTATGGGAGAAAAGGAAGCAATTCCATGTCATAGCAGGCCTCGTTCCAAGAAAAGGTGGCACACACCCTTGGGCGAGAAGCTGGCTGTGGAAAAGGTGGTAATACCCAGCAGTCCAGAAAGTGGATTCATCACTTGAAATTTCCAGGATCCAATTCCGAAGCTGCCTCCCTTGGTACGATGCGTATTAGGTCTCTCTGCAGAGTGTCTAACTATCCTCTAGCAGACGCCATGTTCTATCCAACTCAACGTTCGATTTGATGGCTATCTCCTTGGATACGCCTCTTCAACAACTGACGACGCGATCTTCATTGACAAACAATCAAGTGACGTGAGCTTTCATCCTAACCGGATGGGGACGTGAGCATGGGTTGCCCTCTGTAACTATCCACAGAGAGTGAGACAGAGGGTGGGCCGAGTGACCAGTCTTTTCCCTTCAAATCAAATGAGAGGTGAGAAGTGTGAATGAAGTGTTGCATACATGGGATGGGCCTCTCAATGCACAAAGCACAATTTGTTTCTGTGCACTGCACCATAAGGCTCCCTGGCCTTCCTTCTCGCACCGTATGCCGGCACAGGGCGGGATGCACAGTTGCACCATCAAATGCGCACAAGGCATACAACCTTTGCACAAGTGACCGTGAGGATTACATCAACGGGTTTCAGGACATGGTTGCCTCCTGTAACTATCCACAGAGCGTGAGACAGAGGGTGGGCTGAGTGTGACTGGAGTTTCTTCAATCAATTACCAAGAGGTGAGATTGAGGGACGTTACGACATTTGGAGTCAGGTATGTTCTCGTTTCCCTATGCACCCACAGGTTGGGTCTCTATTGTCATCACAAGACACGTCACCCTGTTCTGTACACTGCACTGTAAGGCTCCCTTGCCTTTCTCCTTGCACTTATGCCAGACGGGTTGGACGCACTAATGCACCATCAACTGTGCACCTTGGCATACTCCTTCTGCACCATTCCCCTGTTGATTTCTAAACCGGGTATGAGATATGGGTTTCAATCCTTTTTCCTCGAGTGATATTAGTTATGAGGCGAGTGACAGTTCTTTCATTTCATTTGAGTGACTGTGAGTTGAGTGTAGTATCTCTCATCATCGACAACGAATTTCCTGCGATTCCTTCCATCAGCCACCTCCCTGGGTGCTGCCGCATGGTCCCTGCCATGAAGGACGTGTGCTGTAAAGATGCCTTGGTACCTCCAACAGCCGACAACGACACCGGATGTGCCATCGACAATCAACCGTGATCCTCAACAACATGGGCCAAGTTTTCTAACCCTACAACTTTTGTTTCTCCGTGATGTTCATGTTTTAAGTGTGGGGACGTTAGTGGATGGTCTGTAGCATGGTCCTAGGTCCCTGTTGCTCGGTTAACCCTATCCATTAAGGTCTTACGAGTGGGGACGCGTCCCTGCGCGTCTACATTGCCTACCCTTCTGCATATGCCTTAACCTGCTCATGCATGTATGCCATGACTTGCTATTACCTTGATGGGGTCCCTTCCCACCCAACAGTTTATGTTCCACCCACCCTTGGGGTTGTTCCCTTGCAGTTTTCCTTCATTCCTTGATTTTGAGGTCCTACCATGTGAATGCACCCTATGTTCACCGAAGTCTAAATCCAACCTTATAGCCCTGTTCCTCCCTTTGAACTGACCATTTTTTCTTTTTACCTACCCTTGTTCCAGTGCACGGTTTTCGAGTTATTAATTTTTAAAGAATTTTGTGCAAATTAATCGGTTTACCATGTGAACGCGCCTTTCTTGCTTCGGAACCGTGATCTGATGTCATAGCCCTGCCAACCACTTTTCCCTTGAGATTTTTCCTTTTTACTCCGAGTCATTCCGATACACGGTTTGTCCAATATTAATTTTCCGGTTTTTTAAGACTTTTTCGTGCGTCTTTTTGACATTTTTCCATGTGAACCTACCTTGTTTGCATCGGAATTCCAATTTGATTTGACAATCGTATCTTCCGTGTCTTCCCTCGCCTTTTTCCTTTTTCGTCCCCCCTCTTTTTCCTTTCGAATTTATTATTATTAATTTTTCAATGAGTTTTTGGGTGTATTTTTGGTGTTTTTTGTATGTGAACCCCTCCTATTTCCACCGGAACTGCAATTTAACATGATAACCTTGTGCCACTCCTTCCTGCGGACATTTTTCCTTCTTATTGCATGTCATTCCGGCACACGATTCGTCCAATATTAATTTCCGATCCCATTTTCGGGTTTGTTTTTTGGGGTTTTCCCACGTGAATGCGTCTTATCTCGGTCGGAACTATGTTTTGATGTGATCGGATTGTCGGGCACATCTTTTTGCACATTTTTCCTTTTTCCTGCACCTCGTTCCGATGCACGGATCTCCCGAGATTAATTTTTAATTGTGTTTTTTGGTTTGTTTTTTGTGTTTTTTGCACGTGACCACCCTTTACCCCTCCTGAAACCTCCGTTGCATATTTTTCCTGGCTTCCTCCTGTCGTCCTGTCCACTTTTTATTTTTATGTCATTTCGTTTTGACGTACGGATTGGGAGTTATTAATTTTTCTTTATTTTTATGAGTTTTTACGCGCTCCGTCCCGCGCGTGAACGCGCCCGTTTTCGATTTTACGCGTTTTAACGCGCCCCGGTCATGTCCGCGTGCTCCGTCCCCATATTCGGGCGCCCTTTCCCTCCCATCACCGCAAATTTTTTTTACCCCCGCTCCGCGCATGCGCGCGGGACAGGGGCGTCTCACCTTTCCCTCTTTTTTTTTCTTCTTTTAATTAATTAATTACCTTATTTTTTAAAATTTATTTTACCCCACCCATCCCCCCAACGGACACCCTCTCCCCCCCCCGAATCTCAACCACCATCCCCCTCTCTCTCTCTTCTTCTTCATCTCCCCTCTTTCTCTCTCCTACCCCTCTTTCTCTCTCCGCGACTCTCCCCTCCATCCCTCCCCCCTGCTGATTCCTTTTGCCTCCTCCCTCTACCTCCCTTCTTCCTCCATCCCGCCCTCTTCTGCTCCCACCGCCTCCTCCATCGCTTCCTCCCTTTCTTCTTCCTCCCCTCCTCCCTCCAGGCACCGCCTCCCCCCGCCTCCTCTGTGCCTTCTTCCTCCTCCCCACCTCCTGCCTCCACCCTCCATCGCCCCTCCTTCCCCCATCGTGTTCCCCTCCTACCTCGTACTCCCTCCCCGCTACTCCGCCTTCGCCCGCTCGTCGCTAGCTCCAACGCCGCCCACGCATGGCCCCGAAGTCGCTGCCGTCGCTGGCTCCAACGCCCCCCATGCCTGGCCCCGCAGTCGCCGCCCCGCCCTGGAGTTGTATGCCGTCGCCGCCAATGCCGGGACGCCAGTCGCTGGCCCTCGCCGCCGCCCTTTCGTCCTCGACGCCTGGCCCGACGTCACCGCCGCGGACCGCCGAAGTCGCCGCTGCCGTCGATGTCGCCGCCGCTGCCCAGCCCTCCTTGCCACCTCTCCCGCTGGCCGTGCCGCCACCCCCCTCTCCCTCCTCCTCCTAACTAACCCTCAAGTTAGTTTAACTAACTTGAATTAAGATCATTAACCTAATTAGTCAAACTAACCTTAATTAAGTTAGTCTAACCCTAACTTAGTTCAGTAACCCTATCCCTTAGTTAACTAACCCCACCACTTTGTTAACTAACCCTAGTTAGGTTAGACTAACCCTAACCTACCCAACTAACCCTAGTTAGGTTAGACTAACCCTAACCTACCTAGCTAACCCTAGTTAGGTTAGACTAACCCTAACCTACCTAACTAACCCTAGTTAGGTTAGACTAACCCTAACCTACCCAACTAACCCTAGTTAGGTTAGACTACCCCTAACCTAGTCATCTACCCCTAGCTTAGTTACACTAACCCCATTTAGGTTAGTCTCCACTAACTTGCTTTAATTTACTTATCTGCCTTGACAGAGACTAACCTAGTTCCATTTGATTAACTTGACTTGATTTAATCTGACTTACATGATTTACACAGACTACCAAGACTTAGCTGACTTAATTTGACCTCACTTACCAAACGAAGTTGATTTTCTTGATTTAACTGATTTAATTAATTTATAAATTAATTTCCACCTCATAAAATTTCAAAAAAAAAATAAAAATTCCCTTCGCTTTTTGAAAATTTTTGAAATTTTGTCAGCTGGAAATTTCCACCCCCAAAATTTCTGAAAATTCCATATTTCCCAATTTATCCCAAAATTACCAACAAATGTAAAAAATTCATTTAAAATTAGTAAAAAATACCCAAAAATTTTCTTAAAAATTCTAAAAAATTCCAATCACCCCCCTTGACCTTTTTTCCTTCATTTTTCACTTTAAAATATTTTCATATATGGAACCCCTATTTAAAAAAAAAAAACAAAAAAAAACACACAAAAGAAAAACACAACACCATGAAAAGAAAAAGAGACGACCAACACACACCACTTCACCCTAAACATCTCCATCTTATTTTCATACCCTAAAATGTGGATATTTCCTAACTAGCTGAAATTTTCTTTTTCCTTCATCCCATATCCATTTTTAATTCTTCTTCCTTTTGAAAATAAACAATAAAATAAGTACACCACCACATACAATTTATTAAAAAACACATCCAGCCAACCACACATAACTCCAACCACCACACATATTACCCCTCAAATATCACCCTAACCACTTGAAAAAAGACAAACAAAAAATACTACACCTAATTTTTTTAAAAAAAACACAAAAACAAAACACAACAAAACAAAATTAAAATTAAAAAAAACAACACAAACACAAAGCATACTAATAACTCGTCATACAATACTAAAAAATAATAACAATCAACAAACCCACTAAGGTGTTGTCTTTGTTATTTCGTCAGTGGTCTTTACTTTTCTTTTACTGGATTCACTCCTTTTGGGGGACTCTTCCGTGCGCATTTAGGCCATTACATACACACCCCTTCCAGGTATTTATTTTATGTGCTTTATTTATTTTCATTTCCCCCTTAATCACAACTTAATTGTTAAAATGCCCTATTTATTCACCCATAGTTTCCACGCGCATTCGTGCTAAACACACCATATTTTTTAATTAAAATAAACTCACCGTTCACTTAGCACGCGCTACATGCGCTACAGAGGTACTTTAATTTTTAATTAAAATGACCCTCCGTCACAAGAGCACGCGTTGGCAAAAAAGCGCTCCACATCACTTTAATTTGTAATCAATGAACTTGCATTTAGAGACCCAGTCTGGGTGTCGCAGTCCGGGATTCGAATTAAAGCACCTTTTCACCTAATAATTGGTAATTAAATTTATAAGAAAGAACCGTCGTTTTCTTGCTAAGGTTTATCACTTAATAAAAATTCACCCATTCTTAATAATTTCTTAAAATAAACCCTTCATTAACTTAGTCCCCCCTCACTGCACTTAATTCCCCTTTTTAACGAACCGTTTCGTGGGATGGGTATGCGCAGTCATTAGCGTTATTTCCATGGTTAAACACTGGTTTATCAACGATATAGTCTTTATATGTGTCGGATGTGGTGATGTTTTGGTTTACTGTCTTTGATACGATTAAGGGTACGGTGTGTAGTTTTTTCTTTTATTGCCTGATACGGGGTTCTGGGTGTTTGTCTGATGCATAGCATGAAGCTTTTGGTCGCATATGTCTCTAGGTCATGTCGAATTTTTTCTAGGTTGTGATTTGCTTGGGGTTAGTTGGTCGAGTCACGTTTTATTGTTTTGGTTGTTCTCTTATCCTTGGATTTTTGTCTGTTGCTTTGTAGACATTTTCCTTGATTGTCTGTGTTTGTGGTGTGTGTGTAACCATCTGAATGGTGCCTTCTCACGCTCCTCCCCCTATCCAGTATGTCCCATTAGTTAGTAGGGATTACTCTTCCCTACTCACTTTTGAGCCTCTCACGAAGGCGGGACTCGCTGCTTTTGTGGCTACTTCCTTTCCATTACTTCCCGAGGATCCATCGTTATGTGATGAGTTTCTGGCCTCCTACAGTAAGAAGATAGGACTAGTCCAGGGAATTTCTATGACTTTGACACCTCGAGGCCTAGGGAAGGCTCTGTCTCTTCCCTCCAAAGGTGAACCTTTTGTTACCACTCGTCAGCTTTTCTCTAATGAAGAGATTCTGAAGCTGTTGCAAAAACAAACACGGGAAATGTTGGATGTTAAGAAGGTGATCAACTCTTCAGGTGTTTCCTTTTCCATGATCACTGATCCCGTATGGAAGATGGTCTGTCAGTTTCTCCAGGGCAGGTTTATGCCTGCCAAAACGCCATCCCAGTACTTGTCCAAAGAGCTTTTCACAACTTCCAGGATGGTGTTGAAAGGAGTTGCTATTGATTGGAGCACTTACCTCCTCACTAAAATGGATCAACATTTCGTCAAAGTCACCAGGGGTAATGTTACCAATGTCACATATGGATCATATTTGTCTGCCTTCTTGACCTATTCAGGTTTACAGAAGACTGTGCCTCCACCTCCTCCATCAGATCCAGTACCTCCTCCTCCACCTTCAAATGAGTCAGAACCTATTGACATAGAGGATGATGATTCTCCGCCTCCCCTGGTCATCCAGCGCAAACGCTTGAAGCGGGCCGCGGATAAAGCTCCTTCAGTACTTCCTTCAGTGCCCATTCCTGCTACCTCTGGCAGTGATCTCCCTGGGTATCTCACTTGTAATAACCTGTTCAGAGCACATCGTGAAAGATCATTGGACATATCAGTTCCCTCACTGAACAGTCTCGTCTCGGGAGAAGCAATTCCTTTCCTCTGTAAAGATATTCAAAGTTCCATTGAATTGTCAGTGATAGCCTATGTTCAACAGCTGTACGCGTCTTTTTATGAAGAGCTCATGCAGTCTAAGGATCAGTTGCATCAGGCAACATCCGAGTTAGTTTCTACTAAGGATACCCTAGCAAATTTGTTTAAGCAGATGGAACAACAAACCCAACTGGTTGCCACCCAAAGCGATCAGATCTCTTCTTTGAAGCTCCAGTTACTAGAGGCTCAATCACAGGTTACTAGCCTTTCAGAGGAGAAGGAGAGGATGTCCAGAGAAGCGCAGGAGTTCCAAGCTCTCTTAGATGACAAACTTTCAGCTTTACAGACTGCTAATGATACAGTGGCATCCCAAGCTTCCCAAATCAAGCAGTTGCAAGATCAACTGGCAAAATCCCGGTCTATTCCTCCAAGCCCTAATGTTCCTTTGATTCCTTCTCTTTCACAGCAGGACTTGGCTGCTCTTCAGAGACAGGCTACCTTGTGCCCTCTATTCCAAGATAAAGTGGAAAGATTGCAGTCCAGAATGGACTTGTTATGGTCTACATTTGAGCAGTTTCAGGAATATGTTCCACCAGACCATTCTTTCTTTGTCCACTACCACTTACAGAAGATGGTCTTCTACATGAAGCTTTCCACGATGGATTTACCTCTTCTAGAGGATGGATGGAGTGGGGCTTGGTCTACTGAGTTGTTGACAGAGGTAGTAAGGATGGTGTTTGAAGATTCTGTCACGCTAGATACCATGTTGATGTCATACATGTATCTACGAGGAGACTTGTTAATTCCAGATGAGGTGGATATGGCATGGTATGTGGGGGATGTGGTTCTACAAGCTGTTTTGTATGTCAACCATTTGGAGTTGCGCATAGCTGACATGTTTCCGGGTTACTCCTCCAAAGTGGATGATTGTCATGCTAATTCCTGGCATCCTATGATTGATTCTGTGGTCCTGAATCAAAGACAAAACACAGCTCCTACCTCTGCCCAGAGTACTAATCAACTGAGGATGGATCTCTTAGCCTATCTTTCAAAACATAATCCTTTTGATGCTACCTTCTTTGATGCCTATCATAGACGATCTCTCTTAGGACGTTCTATTCCTACCCTCCTCTATTACCAACAAATGGCTCACCGATATGATCTATATCTTTCCCTTTGTCAATCTAATTCCACCACTATTTTACCCCTTCTTTTCCAACCTTCATCTTTCCCTCAAATTCCCATTTTCACATATTGTTCCTTTATTGAGGATAGGGTATTTTTCCCTTCTCCACCCTGTCCTTCTCCATCCATTCATGTACCCTCCACATTTCCTATTTATCAGTTAACACCCTTCCTTAGTGATTCCCTACATATTTATGCCACTCCTTCTTTAAACTTTTCTTCCTTTTATGATTTTGCATATCCCTCACTTCATCCACTTTTCCTTATTCCACTACCCTCTCCTAACACTTTTATATCTCAACCACCTCAGTTGGTTAGTGACTGTGATGGGTTTGATAATCAGATTTCCAGAAGAAGGGGATGGAGCTCGGATGATTCCCTTACAGGACCTCAGATTAATTGGCCAGTAATTCCAGGAGAATGGACAGCTGCCAGTCAAGCTTATCAGAACTATGTTCATTTTGCTCAGCAGTATTCACAGTCTGCAGATCCTTCAGTGAGATTAACTGCTCACTTTGCTTGGTACTTGGCGTATATGCATAGGCACTCTCATAATGATTCCAAGCCTATTCCAAAGTTGTGCATGAATGTCAATGTGAGCATTGATTCCCAGCAGCTGGATATATTGTATTTTCATGCCCTTTGTTTGCCTAGCAGATACCTGGTCCTGTTGGAAAGGATGTGCTGTCTTCAGTTTTTTCAAAATCCTCCCAAAACCTTTGTAGATGAATCCTTGTCTATGGATCATTTCCGACAACATCAATCTTTCAAGAGGGATCATCTTCATTGATACCTTTCCAATGTATGGTGGATGATTTTTAATGAAAATCTCTCTTTTTGGAGGAGTCATTCAGATGGTTGTGTTGTATTAGTGTTTGTGTTGTGAATTCATTTATGTAATACGAATGTGGTGGTTTCCTATTGGATTGGATTTCGTGCGAGCTACATTTTGGAGAATTGTGGTGTTGAGGTTGTGGTTGGAGAGTTGAAGCTGATGCTGATGAAGAAGAAGACAACTCTTATATCCTTTACAAATTTGTTGTGATTTTCTAGTTTGATAAGAAGTGTTCCTGTAAAACGGGTTTTCCTTTCTTTGTATTTTTATATCAGATACAGGTTATAAGTTGGGCTCGTGGTGGATGGATTCTTTTTGAAAAGATATTGAAGATCAAAGTTGAGCTTTTCCCTGAACTTGTATTCCCTTTTTCCTGGGACGCGAGGACGCTTCCTTATTAAGTGTGGGGATATGTTGAGTGTTGAAATGACTTGTTTTTTGGCTGATTTTTGTTGTTTTTGAGAGCTGAATGGTTGATTTTATGAGATGATTGATTGGTTTGGAAGTGGTTTGAGAGTGTTTTGGATGATATTGATTGTGTTTTGGAAGTTCAAGATGTTTATTAGTGGTTGTGTGATGTTCTGATAGGTTCTGATTGGTTCTGTATACCTTCTGTTTTGTTCTATTTTGGTCTATTTTATTATGATTGTCTTCTGTAAGGAGGGATGGAGTATTGATTGATGAAGATTGAGATCTTGTGAAAGCTTATTGAATGGTTTGTGAGAGTTTGGAATGGTTTGAGTATGAGTTATGTGGTTTTGATGACCTTCTGTAACCTTCTGTAGGTCTTCTGTAGAGCCTCTGTTTCTGTTCTGTTCTGTTCTGTACTGTAGCTGTTCTGGTACTGTTCTGTAGACTGTTATGTATGCTTCTGTATGTGTTCTGATGAATGAGAGTGTAGCTTGGGAAAGTTTTCTAGCCTTGGAAAGAGGTGAATACAAGTGCAAAAGAGCTGAAAGAAGTGAAAGAAGTAGCTGCTGAAGACTCAAGTGAAGACTGGAGTGAAGTGACAGTAGTGAGCTATGAAAGGACACTGTAGTGGCTCTGGTGACTCTTCATATCAGACATACCTCTTGGGAGGGGTATCCACGACCTAAGAAGGATTATTGAGAGTGATTTTGAGAGATTTTAGTGAGGATATGATGTATTATTGATGGAGAGAGAGAGAGAGAGAGTCAGAGATAGCCAATTCTACTCAAATAGAGTGATTGTATATGAGAGATTGAGAGACAAGACTATGAAGATATTGAAGATGAATACTATGTGATGTATTTCCATTCAAAGATGGTGTATTTCTTTGCTTTATTTGTTCTATTGATAGATTTTGTGAAGATGTTGAAGAATATGGTTGATTCTATCAAATCCGTGGGAGATCTACATGATACTGTATGAAGATTTGTTGTGCCTGGTGTTCTTTTTTTCATTGTGATCATATGAAACATGATAAACAAGCTTGTTGATGTTACAAGATAGATTTTCTTGCAAGATAATTCCCCTTTCCTTGGTGTTCCTCTTGGGGCTCCACTCCAATATGCCCGTTTTTCCTTTCTGCAATTCCATTTTGTTGTGGGGTATGATTGCATGAATCTTGCTGCTTTATGCCATGCTCCTGCAGGAACCTTGCAAACTCATTTGAGAGGTACTCTCCCCCTCCATTTGACCTTAGGCATTTTATTTGCAGGCCTGTTTCTTTTTCAACCATAGCTTTAAGAGTTTTGAAATGCCCAAAAACTTTACTTTTCTTTTTCGTAAAATACACCAAACTTTTCCAGCTATAGTCATCAATAAAAGTGACAAAATATTGACAGCCTCCAAGAGATGGAGCTTTAGTAGTCCACACATCAGAGTGGATTAATTCCAATGGCTTCTTACTCTCTTGAACATGTTTAGGAGATGGTTTCCTTGCCTGTTTTCCAAACTGACAGGCTTCACATACCTTATGTATTTCTGCACCCTTGAATTTTGGCAATACTGCAACAATCACTACAAGATATAGACCTTATAGCGACGTTTAAAGCGACGAAAATACAAACAACAAAATTTGCCCCCGTCGTCGCAAAAAGCGTCGTTATTGATGACGCCATAGAATCGTCGCTATATGCGTCGCTATATGCATCGCTATATACGTCGCAAATGCGACGCATATAGCGACATATATAGCGACGCATATAGCGACGGTTACAGAGAATTTGCGACGCTTATAGCGACGACAATAGCGACGCGTGCAGTAAATTTGCGACGCAAATAGCGACGGTAACAGAGAAAAAAAAATTTGGTGGCAGGGCAGCAAGCTGCCCTGCCACATATAGCACTGTGTGCTGTATGAGAGCCATACAAAATAGTTTCTGCACTGCTGTATACAAAGCATTTGCAAACAAAAAGAATGTATACTGAAATCATAAAACTGATAGATGAAATAAATACATGATATCGCATAAAATGCGATTGGTACAATCATAAAACAATATCACTAATACATAGAAAATGTCTACATAGATCGGGCGACTAAAAACTAAAGGTATGTGAGCTCTAAGGATCCAAGGGCAAGCTACAAATTGTCATCCCCCGAAAGCTCTTCCCACTGCAAAGGAGTATCAAACGGATTCTGCAGAAAAAGAAACAACATATCAATCCACCATACAATAATGCATTCAAATATCTCATGGTAACTACGGACAAGAAAGATGAGTGACTTACTGGGCCGCTGCGTCTATACAATCGGTCGATCAATGATCTGAGACCGTGCCTCTCTGCATATCGAGTCTCAAGGCCTTGGGGATCGCGATTTGTAATGGAGTGCTGCAAAGAAAACAAAATGCTAACTGTTAGAAACATGATTGTCAGTACAAAGAATATCTCAAAAAAACAAATAAGCAAAACAAAAGAGAAACTTACAAAGTCCTCCAAATATGTCCTGTGGCCGCCACTCCCAAGATGATGTACCGATCCGGCCTCGATTCGTGCCCTCGCCGCCTCCCGCTGCTGACTCCAACGTCTTGGCGAATTTGTAGCCTCCTCCCTCAGTCGGCGCCAGTCGTCTGCATCTAACCACTCGGGGTTTGGAGCCCCACTCTTGATTGCCTTGCGTGCGTCGGATCGTCTATGTGACATGTATGCACGCATGCAATCCATCATCCAGCCCGTAGAGAATCTATCCACTGCAGCTAGCACCGGGAACTCCTCGTGCAAGGATGCTACTATGTACTCCTTGCTCCCCTCCGGTATGTTCCTCCAATGATCCAGGACGTTGTGCCGAAAAACTTGTTGGCACAACTCCCTCATGCGAGCCATCACCCTCCTCCCCTCATCATTCATGATGATGGCTCCTGACCTGCCATCCACTAGGTATCCATAATCCCTAGGAGTATGCCTTGTATGGGCCCTCTTCCATCTCCGTCCACACTCCTGGGCATATCCAGGAGACCCCTGTACATCCAGTGTACCGACGGGGGTACCCTCTCCCGGAGTGCCACTCAAAGGGGTGCCACCAAAGGGAGTGCCACCAAAAGGCATGCCATCTTCCGACGGCTGCGCAAAAGCCGAAGTAACTGGAGTGGACATCCCCACAGGTGTGACAAATCCTGGAGGTAACCGAGCTCCAGCTGAACGACGAGACGGAGACACCGCGTCCGTGTCTCCACAACAGCACCCCCCTGATCCTCCTGCAGTCGCAGTCCCTCCCTTTGGCCCATGTCGCGAGCGTCGAGATCGTCTGCTCGAAGCTGAAGCATCTGATCGCACTGAAGCTGATCTAGCAGAGCGCCCTGACGAAGAACGAGACAGCTCCTGATCTGCCATCTCTTTGAATCTCGCGAGCTGATCTGGAGACATGCGTGCCATCATGTCCTGAAACTCCTCATCGCTCATCCCTCGACTCATCATGAAAATGTCGATACCTGCACAGATTAAAAATGATGTTAGAATAATCAATTTAAACTATACAAAGCACATTAATATAAATCATTTTTGAAAAATCCCTCTTAAAATGCATATCTTATCTACCTTTATGGAAGATCTAAACAACGAATTGAGTAATACAATTCTCCAAGAATGAAGTATTCTATGGTCCCATGTTAATCTCCTGACACAACTCTGCATACACTGGAAGGTCGATAGACATGTCACCACAAAAGAACGAGTCCGCCTCGTTCTCAAAAAATTCTACGACTTCTGTATTTCCATCATTGTTAGCCGATGCGGGCTCCAAGCTTGCGGTGGCCTCCACCCCTTGTAATATCGACCCCTCTATTTAAATATTTTCTTCATCTATGCCTGGAACATCGCTTTGATCGTATACTCTCGCACCTCGAGGAGTTGAAGGTATAACATACCACCATCGAGGTTGTCGGGGATTTGGATAGAAGATTACCTATTCACAAACACTTACAAAGCGGCTTCAAACCATTGTGACATAAACCATGTCGTATTACAATTAGCAAGCAAATGACTAGTTGTACCTGTTCACAATGGGCCGGCAACACAAAGGTGTCGCGCAAATCCATCCATTTTTTTTCGGAATCTATTTCGAGAAATCCAGATGGACCTCGTCGAACTGTTGCGCCAGCTCCTCCAAGTACCACTTTGAACCACTGCACATCGAATATTATCATGGAGAAGCTACGGTAATCCACCGTAATAATACTTTGCAAGTTCCCAAAATACTCCATCTCATCCACAACCGTGTTCGGATCCGTTGCTCGTCGCCGGCTCTCTTGCTCAAACCTTGCCATGACACCACAATCCATTGTGGAGCGCATTTGGTCAATACGCTCCACCCGAAAATGCTGTCCGCTCGACCACGCTGCACTATATATTTTGTACTGCACATTGAAACACTTAAATTAGATGTAGCAAGCAAATTTAGATACGACACATTCTAAACCCCTCATTACCTTTGGACTACATCCCCTCGAGAACTCCCACTCCTCCATTGAGACCTCTGTCCCTTCGCTGGATGCTGCAGTCAAGGCTCCATGCAACCATTGTGTTGACATAAACCGCGGCATCTCCTCCTTCGGGATATCGAATCGGTCAGTGACGCGTACTGCGTCGAAATTCAACTCGCGCTTCCTCTCGATCTTGCCTTGCAATCTGGTACTTGGCGAGCCACGTCTCCATGGAGGCATGGTGCAACATACAAAAGCGATTCACCTTCTCTTCCATTGAGGCATCCATTCTTTTTTCTACCCCATTTCCAACCACCACATCTCCAGTCAGCCTGTCATCATCCTTCAGCGTCCATAGCATTTCATTGTCTGGTTCCACTGTTGGTAGCCATTGTGAGATATGCACTAATGCCTCTGACACCAACCAACCTTCCGCCATGCTACCTTCCAGACGAGCTCGTTGTCGCACAAAGCCTTTCAGGGTTTTCATGAAGCGCTCCAAGAAGAACATCCATCGCGTATGGACAGGTCCACCAATCTCCACTTCGTCCACAAGATGCACAAGAAGGTGAACTTGTATCGTGAGCATGCTAGTGGGCAGGTATTTCTCAAAGAGACAGACCGTCTCAACTGCTCCCCACCTTGCGGATTCAATAGAGGACGTCTTAATCTCTTTCTGTGAGATCCATTGCACCAAAGTCGACAACTTGTAAATGGCCCCGCGAATTTCTGGAGTTAGGCATCCCGCGATCGCGATCGGTAGGACAAACTGCCACAAATGAGAAAGCATTAAGAATAATGGTCACTTTTCAAATTTCAAAATGTCCACGGTAGTTAAAATCCATTTTGTTCACAAACCTGACATATCTTATGCCAATCATGGGATTTTAGCCCAGACATTTGGTCATCTTTAGAAAATGCGGACCTGAGAGAACGCATCATACCCGTCGGAGTGCGGATAGACTTGATTACTTGCTTCACAATGCGCTCTTCTTTGGTAGACAAAACCCAGGGAGCGCGAGGAAGCTGCACTCCCCCTTCAGCACTCGACTGCGGCCAAAGCGCCTCCATCTTACCTACCTCATTTAAATCCATTCGTGACCCTGTAGTGTCTCTCTTTCCTGTGATGTGGTCCCATAGCAAGCTACCCACATTTTTGAAAATATGCATGGGATCCAACAAGTGGTTGACCTGTAAGTGGGTCCAATATGGCAACTCGTAGAAAACTGAGAACCGTCGCATTCCATTTGGATGTGATTCCGGGTTTACCATTTTCAGCTCGTACCAGCTTGCAGCGTTCATACGTGCTGGAGGTCGTCCAAGAAAACCTTCCCTGAGTTCATGATCCTCCGGCAAGAAAGCGGCGTATCCTTGATATACCATCTTCTTCATGATTCGTGACCTTCGGGAGTCTAACTGTGGGCCACACAATGGACATGCATGATAACCTGAGGTAACGAGACATGCAAGGCGATCCACGACCTAGTGAATACTTGATTGAATGAAATAAAATACAGATATTACCGGTGAGAACAAAGGTCTGCTCACCTGAGCACTCTCCCAATCCCGGAAAGTCATGCATCGTCCACATGAGAATGGCTCGAATGTTGGCTGACCGCCGACCATCGCGCCTGCTCATATCTTGCACCGTGACCCCCTCCTCCCACAAAATCTTAAGCTCCGACTAATGGACGAAGATACACATCCATATTTTTTACTTTGTAGCGGGCTGGGACGAGCAAGCTAAGGATGAGATGTTCTTTCTTCGTAGAAAGCCATGGAGGAATGTTGTAGTTGACAAGCACTATAGGCCACACACTGTAAGAAGTCGAGCGCAGACCGAATGGGTTCACACCATCCATGGCGAGACCGAGCCGAAGATTCCTTGGCTCTCGCGCAAAGCCTGGGAAGGTAGAGTCAATGTGGCTCCATGCGCGCGAATCTAGTGATATTCGTTGCGCTCCATCCGTGGACCTATTCTGCACATGCCACGTTGTCAAGCTTGCCATGGCAGACGTGCGAAACATGTGGTTTATGCGGGGGATGAGCGAAAAGTGTCTGAGGACTTTTTGAGGGATGGTCTGCCCTTGCAAGTCCTATCGATACCTGTGAGCACCACACTTTGGACATGTCTCCATAGTCTCGTATTCATCTCGAAACCATATGCAGTCGTTGATACATGCATGGATGTTATTGTAGTCCATGCCAAGCTTCCGTAAAACATGTCGTGCATCATCACGAGACTCAGGCATGGTGTTTGCAGGTGGCAATATATGATATTTCAATAACCTGAAAAAATCATAAAACACCTTGAAAAATCTATCCATGTTTGCAATAATACTGTTAAAAAAAAAAACAATGAAGTCTGTGTGCAAGGTACCTGAATAACTCAGTCACACTCGTATCGCTCCAACCGTATTTTGCTTGCACACTTAAGAGTGCAAGCAATGTCTTCAACCGAGATACTCGGCACCCATCATATAATGGTATGGATGCTTCCTCTCTAAGCGGGTCAGATGTCTCAACATCCATGGGAATCAATGCATCGATCATTGCCTCCATCTCAAGCTCCAAGATTGTAGGCAAGTCGGGAAGGTTGTCTGTCTCCTCTGGCATTGACGGTACAGATGAGCCTTGCGAGTGGTCGATTGGCTCCTGCAATCCATCCATCGCACGTCCACGAACTCTTCTAATTGGCCGCAAAGGGTGCACTCCCCCTTGGGTCGAGACACCACCCCCCTGGATACAAAATTTGCCAACAAGACCCAATCTTATTGTGTATGGTTTTCAATTAGCTTGAGAGTACAATGCATGAAAAATGCTAACTTCAAATTACCGTTTGCTGAAAATCTGCAATCGCCTGATCAACGATCTCAGATTGAAACTCGCCAAATCATCGTACGTGTTCTATAGACAATCGGCGTTTTCGTCTAATTGCCAACTTGCATTGAGAGCAAGGACATGGGACACGCTGATTAAGATACGACTCGCGGTCTTGAACAATAAGACCTTCTTCGTTTGCCATCTTATCTACATTACAGCAAACGAGGCTTAAATGGATAGCTTTATGGAGATGTACGTCAAGTGGCAAGTTGACCATAGACCTTGCATTGTATATAGTAATCGAGAGATTTTCCGATGTTATATCTCGGCCTTGTATCATGCTCAACGATTTGTTTGTCTCGGTAGATAATTTTTTGTTATATCTCGGCTTTGAGTATAAGTAATCCATTTTAAAATTAATGCGCGCCATCTATGAAATTTTATAACTATAGTAATAAAATTTATTTCAATCAATTCTACTCATAGTCATAAGACCTGAGAGAAATTATCCTATACTCAATTTAAGGGTTTCTTCTTCTATAACAATAATTTTGGGTTCATTTTGATGAAGTACGTGGCCGTATGCAAAGCACATTGCATACCATTATCAATACGTATATTATCTTAAATTTCCTTCCCCTCCCTCTCCCTCTCTTTCTCTCCCTCTCCCTCTCCCTCTCTTCCTCTCTTTCTCTCACCCTCTCCCTCTCCCTCTCGTTCTCTTTCTCTCCCTCTCTCATTTCCTCCCTCCCCCTCCCCCTCCCTCTCCCTCCCTCTTTCTCCCTCTCCCTCTCCCTCCCTCCCTCTCCCTCCCCCTCCCTCTTTCTCTCCCTCTCTCATTTCCTTCCCCTCCCCCTCCCTCTCCCTCTCCCTCTCTTTCTCTTTTTCTCCCTCTCCCTCTCTATCTCTCTTTCTCTCTCATTTCCTAAACAAGCAAAAAATAAAGTGATTTAAACATCCTCCAAGCAAAAGGGAGAGGGAGAGATACAATGCACTCTCCCTCTCTTTCTCTTTCTATCCCTCTCTCATTTCCTTCCCCTTCCTCTCCCTCTCACTCTCTTTCTCTCTCATTTCCTCTCCTAAACAAGCAAAAAATAAAGTGATTCAAACATTAAACAAGCAAAAGGGAGAGGGAGGGAGAGAGAGAATGCACTCTCCCTCCTCCCTCTCTTTCTCTTTCTCTCCCTCTCCTATTTCCTCCCCCTCCCTCTCCCTCTCCCTTTATTTCTCTTTCTCTTTCTTTCTCTTTCTCTTTCTTTCCCTCTCCCTCTCCCTCTCCCTCTCCCTCTCTTTCTCTCTTACTCTCTCGTTTCCTCTCCTAAACAAGCAAAAAAGAAAGTAATTTAAACATTAAATAAGCAAAAGGGAGAGAGAGAGAGAGAGAATGCACTCTCCCTCTCCCTCTCCCTCTCCCTCTCTTTCTCTCCCTCTCTCTCCCTCTCCCTCTCCTTCTCTTTCATCTCCTCTCCTAAACAAACAAAAGAGAACGATTTAAACCTTCAACAAGTAAAAGAAAGAGAGAGGGAGACTCACCAATGAGATATGCCGAGCGTGGGCGGCTTCTCTTTGCAACGAGGGCTCCTCCTCTCCTTCGCGAACAACGGCGGTGGTGGCAGCAAGTCTCTTCCTCTTCTTCTCTCACAAAGCCTTGGCTCTCTCCCTTGCTCTCTCCCTCGCTCTCGCTCTCAAAAGGCGAAGAAAAGAAAATGAAAACGGCGCTCTGGTTTTGGCCGCGTTTTTTTTTCATGCGGCGTCGCTATTGGCATCACTATTGGCGTCGCTATTTGCGACGCAAATAGCGACGCCAATTGCGACGCCTATAGTGACGCCGATATCCGCCGTCGCTAATCGGCGTTGCTATAGGCCCAATTTCTTGTAGTGAATATTTTGGGCTTGCATTGATTTAAGTCGTTGTACATTAACATGACCAATGCGTTTATGCCAGATATCAATATCTGCAACTACACCAGTCCCATGTGCAAACATTGCTGCACTCAATTCAGGCATGTTTGCATCCAACGTAAACATTCTGCCCTTCTTCTTTCCTTTTGCTATCAAGCGACCTTTATTTTTCATATCCTCAACAAAGCATCCATGAGAATTAAATCTGACCTGCAAGCCCTGCTTAACCATTTGACCAACAGAAACTAGGTTCTCGGTGATATTCGGGACATGAAATACATCCGACAGGTATTTCTTTTTCCCATCCTGCATAGACAAAGGAATTTTTCCAATCTGCACAATAGGATGTGCAGTATCATCACCAGTCTCCACAAATCCTGGTTTTTCCATTTTCCTTGCATCCTGCATCCATTCTGCATGACTTGTCATGTGGTTTGATACACCTGAGTCAACATACCACACATCGTTGCTTTCTTCTGCACTTGTCACATCCTGTATATATTCAGCATATCCAGGTAAATAAGTGATATTTGTGTAAGGAAAGGCTTTCCAAGGGAGCTTGCAACACTTGTATTTGTCTGAAGTATATTCAGCACCAGAGGGAAAGGCAGGCTAAAGTACCCTGTTTTGCAATTTTTCCTTTCAGACTAAATTCAGTTTCTGTTGGCATGATTTAAGCTTATGCTCCAAAGTTATAGACCAAGTCTTCTTTTGCTTGCTTTAATTGAAGTTAAAGATCTCTATTCATCTCTCGAGCAGCCATGGACTTCCAGATGTATACTTGGGTGAATATGTATGTTCTGGCAAGACATGTAATGTCAGAATTGCATTTGACTGTGAATTCAGTTTATGTTCCAGGATAATAAGAAGGGGGAAGAGAATGGATACAAGGCATAGCTTTTATTAAGAAAACTTCCCACGAGGCTGCAGCTGTTGATATTGTTTGTCTTTTCTCTGAGCTAACTCACTGCCTCCTCTTTGTCAATCTGTTCCAAAGTTGCAACTAGTCGACGACTTTCTCCTACTCTTTGCTGTAACACATAACGATGTTGTGGCACTCTTCATTGTAGTTGTCAATGCCCATGGACAGCACCTGGCCTCCCACCAACAGACGCTCTCCATGTAGTGAGGATCCATGGTCTTGTAATCATCCTTGAAATCGATCCAGCCAAGCGATTCCTCCCAATGCTCTTCTGTATGTTCCCAGTTGGGGCTTCCTGTCCACTATCTCCTGCTTTTCTTCTGGGTGTCGACCGTTCTCCTGTAAACTGTTCTCCTCAGTTGATCTCTTCCTCCCCAGAACTATAGCCTTCTTTTCTTTCTTTTAGCATTCGATCCCCTCTTCCAGAATATCCACACTCTTTTTCTAGCATGGCGAAGGCTTTTCCCCTGTTTCCATTTTTTGCTTTTTCTTCCCCCTTCTGACTAATAAAGCGGCTGGCTTTTCTCCCCACAAAAAAAAAGTGACTTCGCCCAGATTCCTTGACGCTCATTCACTGCTGTTGGCTTTTTTTTTTTTGAACGGAAAAATGCATTCAGAGGTTGCCAACAGGCAAGAATAATTGCTGATAAGCCAAATTTCACGTGCCAAGAATGAAGATGGAAATCACGAAGCTCAGCTACAACGAATAGCACACCTAGCAGCATCACTGACCCTTTCATCTCCATCTCTAGACGAATCTAGTATTTTAAGAGCCTCTTGGAACTTGGCCAGAGCTCCATTAGCTAAGGTCATTTTCCTTTCATGGCTTGGTATAGGTAGACTCTTCCTCAAAGGCAATGCATCTTGAGCATTGAGAGAGAACTATGGTATCCGGTCCAGTCTAGGAGCATTGACAGAAACATCTGGCGACTGCAATAACACCGGTTTCTCCTTAAAGCCATGCTTTCTTGGTGGGGATGCTAATCTTTCAACCATTGGGTAATACATGTCAAAAACTGCTGCTGCAGCTCTATCTGATATTGCTGCTATTCGACTCTGCACCGATGCTTTTGTAGTTTGAGAGGGATTGTCCCGAATGGAATCCCGACCTTTAGGAGTTGTGTGGCTTGGGCTGTCAGTAGCTAGAAACAAATTAGTCATGCAGACATATGCTGCAGCACATTTATCATCCAACTGTAACACATGCTCAAAGGCCCATTTCACAAGCTCCACATTTACCCATTTTCGACAAGCACCCAACAGGGCCAAATCAGAGTCTGGAACATTCTCAATGACACTTATTGCCTTGTCAAAGTGACCTGCATGACTCAAAAGATCAACCAGGTAACTATGATGTTTTGAACTCGGGATGATGCAGTAGACAGTGCGCATAACATCATAATATATTTGCCCCTCCTCCACTAGACCTGCATGATTGCAAGCAGTAAGCAAAATACTGAAGGTGACACCATCTGGCTCAATACATTCTCCTCTCATTTTGTTGAATAAGTTGAAAACCCTTTCAGCCTTACCAAGCCGAGCATATCCTACCATGAATGCAGCCCAAGAGACAGTATCATGTAATGGAAGCCCATCAAACGTTTCTTGCACTTTGGCAAGTGCACCACACTTGGCATACATGTCCACCAATGCAATGCCTAGCATAATATCATGATTCTCTAATAACCCCAGCCTACAAACCTCAGCGACGTCGAACAAGTTCCAAAACAGTGTGAACCTTTGGTGCCCTTCGCTTAATTTCCATTGCAATGATACCGAAAAGAAGTATTTGTACGGCTGAGCTAGTGGCATACCAAAAAGATCCACTTATTCCATATGTAAAAGTCTCATTCGCTGACTGTAATATAGTTGAAACCCATGTCCAATGGCTGACAACATCTGGACAGACACCCTCTAATTACATGTGATGATAAGAAGCAAGTGCCTTGACAAATGGTCCATGTTCAGCATAACCTTTTTGGTGGATTCCACATCTCGGATGCGCAGTAGTACGACATCCACCCCCTCTAATCCTGCGCATCCTTCGAATGGGCCAACTACCCATGATCGTTATCATCAAGATCCACAAAAAGATCAATTTCTTTATTATGCATTTCCGGTATATCAACAAGATTATCTGTCATATCATCTGTCTCTTCCATTGGAGTTTCTTCTCATTGTTCTTCTCTTGAAAATTCTTCCAATGCATAATCTTCATCATCTCTTTTCTTGAAAATCTTGATTCTTTTTCCAGCAATAGGCACTCTAAGCACTGTCCCATCTAATTCTGTCAACTTATATGTTGCATTATCAAAGACATGTCTGACTATGTACGGCCCAAACCGTTTTTTCACCATCTTCTGAAGTGCAGTATGCTGATTTTCAAGGCTGCTATCAAAGACTAATACCCAATCTCCCTCTTCTATTGCTCTAAGCCGCAAGCGATGCCTGCTGTCAAACCTGTCCTTATTTCTTAGTCTAGCAACCTTCAACCTGTCAATAGCTAGCTGAATATCCTCTCGTCTTCTCTCTAATTGCCGAATCCGAAGAGCTAAGAGTTTCTCTCTCGTCAAATCCTCCTGCCAAGGTAAAACTGACCAAGTCAAAGCACAAGTCTCAGTCAGCATAACAGGTTTTTGACCATACATCAACTCTGCGGGCATATATCCTGTGGTAACACTGTGAGTCGTACGATCAGCCCATAAAGCAAATGGTAGAAGTCTCGGCCATTTTCCAATCCATCCTTTGCATGCTTTGGCTAATGCTTTCACTATAGACGGATGCCCTCTTTCACTCTTCCCATTTCCCTCTGGATTGTATGCTGTGGTTAGAGCCAACTTGATTCCTAGTTGAGAGAAAAACTCCCTAGCTTCATCTGCATCCAATTCACTGCGATCCGCAGTGATCTTACCCACACAGCCATACCTGCAGAAAATTTCTTCCAATAAGAACTTACACACTGCACTAGTGGTCTTCGTTCTCAAAGATCTGCCTTCAACATGATTGGTAAGATCCTCTCTAGCCAAAACAATATACCTCATCTGCCATAGACCCATAGGCATAGTAACCAAGTCAACTACCCACTTATAATGAATGCATAGCGGATAGGTCGGATGAAGCTCATCTCGATGACGCACTACCAAATACATCTGGCAGTCCCTGCAAGTCTCAACAAAGTGAGAAACATCTCTATACATGCCTTTCCACCAATATTTCTCCTTGATTTTCTCATAAGTAGCCCACACTCCTCTATGACCAGCCTAAGGACTCCCATGAAACTCCCTCATCACCTGTGTAACTGTGTCCCTCTATCGCAAACAACCCGCAAAGGTAATCCGCCTCTTTTCTTCGGATGCTTCCAAAGAAATCCATCCTTGAGAAAATAACCATAGGCTTTCCTTCTGATCTTCTTGAACTCTTCATCTGTCCATTCATCTCTTTTGCTTAGTGTACTAAGGTACTTGCCAATCTGCAACCAATCTCCAACATAAAGTTCTTCTATGAAAGCCACAATATCATAGACATGGCAAACATGATCAACCATAGTGGCTGAAATTTCTGCATCATCCTCTTCTGCAAGTAGAGTCTCCTCATCATCATATCTGGCTCTAGACAACATATCTGCCACTGGATTTTCCTTCCCTGCTATGTGTTTAAATTCTGGATTTAATGACTTGATGTATGCAATCCATCTCAATATGGCTATATCCGGAGTAGAGCAACTCGTAATCATACCAATCAATGGCAAGCAATCTGTCTCTACCACAACTGAAGCTCCAATAAAGTACTCCTTGTCACATTTGAGAGCCATAACAATCCCCAATAACTCCCTCTTGATTTGCGGATATCTCCTCTGTCTCTCGTTTAGGGCTTTCGCCCCAAACCGAATAGCATACCTGTTTCCATCTGCATCATCTTGACCCACAGCCCAACCTATGCCAATTGAACTAGTGTCAACTGTCAATACAATAGGCCTTCCACAATTAAAATCTGCTTTCCTGAGAGTAGGGACATTCTGCAATAACTTCTTCAATTTCCGCATGGCTCTAGTGTGGCTCTCATCCCAATAGAATTTCTGCCCCTTTTGAAGCAGCTGATATAAACAATCTGCTATGTGTCCAAAATGAGGTATCCAAATCATATAAAACATGCAAGCTCCAATGAATCTCCGTACTTCTAAAGTGGTAGAACAATACTCCGCAATCTTGCCTATAGCATTCACCTTATCAGGTGAGGGTTTCCTGCCATAATATCCACACATATGTCCAATTACCATTCCCAATTTTCAATTCAGCAAGAGTCTCTGCTGAAAATTTATGACCAATATGCTCCGGATTCCTCAAAATTGGCTGTTTGGCAGCCCTCTCTATTTGCTGATCACTGTCAGGTGGAAGCGGTACAGCTACCGGCTTCACCTTCTTATCCACAGTTTTGTATTTCGTGTCAACCCTTGCTTCATTATACTCTTCTGCATTACTCAAATCTTGCTGCAAATCAGCAATTCTACACTCCAATGGCTGAATATACTCAGCCCTCTGCTCTATGGACTGCATAAGAACAGCCCTAAACTCTGGATGCTGAAATATTTCAGCAGTAAACTCTGTTGGCTGAAAATTTTCAGCCCTCTGTGTCTCTGTAAGCTGATCATAATCAGCTGGAAACTCTGTTTGCTGAATTTCTTCAGCACTCAACACTTTTTGCTGAATCATCCCAGCCTCTGACTCAATCTGTGACACAAAATCTGCAATTTCATGAAACATATCCAGGGATTGTACTAATACATTACTGTGACAACTCTGCATATCAGTTTTCAGCATATCTTCCATCTCTTCCATCGTATCTGCACAAATCATACTGTCATACATCCCATCTATGTGCTCATCATCCTCTAAAATTCCTGCATTTTTCAAATT
Organism: Lygodium microphyllum; assembly: GCF_053477565.2. Taxonomy (NCBI): domain Eukaryota; kingdom Viridiplantae; phylum Streptophyta; class Polypodiopsida; order Schizaeales; family Lygodiaceae; genus Lygodium; species Lygodium microphyllum. Next base: position 103,659,716 of record NC_141146.1, on the reverse strand, counting down.
TTTCTCCTTCCTGCATATGTACTGCCTGGCAGCTCTAAGCAACCTAGAAATCTTCTGATAGCTCATCGAACTATTTGCTGAAATCCCAACAAAACCGGAGGAGAAAATACTGCTGCCAGGAGGCGAGAACTCCAATCTCCTCTACTCTGTACCACCGTCTTCTCGGGAAACGGCGGTACCTAATGAAAACCCGAATCCCTCACAGTGGGCAAAGGTGCATCTCTGAGAGTATCCCTGTTTCTAACATGGTTCACACACACAGTCATAAACTGAACTGCTCTCATGCCATCTTTACTGCGAATCCGTGCATAAGCAGAACCATCATCCATTACCTTTGTTTCCATGCGCATCTCTGTGATGAATGGCTGTCCAAGAATTATGGGATAAGAACATGAATCGTGCACAAAGAAATGGAAATCCTCCTCTACATCTCCAATAGAAACCCTGACACTGGGACATGCAGCATACAAATCACTTGCAGTATTGTTGGCGGCTCTCATACGCCACCCATGTGCTACATCCATAGGCCATCTGTTACTCTCATAAACTCCACGAACTATGAGATTAATCTCTGAACCATGATCCACCAAAGCAACATAAGGCACCTGTTTCTCTCCAATTTTTACCATCGTCTCTGTAGTTGCCCTAGCCCAATGACTCCGCGAAAAGTGACTACGCGGTATCAAGACAGGCTCATCAGTTTCAGCATACTGCATAGGCTGAATCCTCTTCTCTATTTGTGGAAAAACAAAAGCATTCTCAACCAAAACCTCATCTTCATCCTCATCCAACTCCCCAATCAAAACTCCCTGTGTATCAGTAGTAGGCAATGCATGTCTTTTCCTCTTCAGGACCTCCTGAAACTGATCTTGAAACTCTCTTTTTGAGATGCCCAAAACCTCAGAAATAGTGAAAGTCACCTCACTGCCAAGTATCTTGTCATTAAAAATTTTCTTCATGTCTGTAGATGTCTCAATATCGGACATCAATCTAAACCCTGGCTTCTTTCTCTCTCTAGGCTCTTGCCTCTTTTCTCTCTTTTGAGCATCTTCCATCTGTCGTTCTGGCCTTGGTCTCAAAGACGGTCCTGCAGTAGGTGGAGTAACAAACTCACCCCCTCTAGTCTTTTTAGCTGCACTTGGATTTTCTTCATCCCTCTTGCGCTTCTCCTCAACAAGTACATCTGCTCCATGAGACTTAGCCAAATAAGCATAAATAGAATACTTGTCAACATGCGAATCCCAACCTGTCTCAAATCTGATGCTAGAGCTTGCACTAGTCAAAACAGTTTGCTGAATTTTTCCCTTGTTTGCAGTCTCCATAGCATAAGTCCATAGTGCTGACTGATTCTCTGATCCCTTCTCAATTTCGACTCCATATGCAGAAGCATCTCCTCTACCTGCCACATAAGAAGTACGCGTAGCCATGTCATCCACTAACTTCTTCATTCCACCTTTACCAAAGTTGGTAGCAAGTGGAGCTCTTGTTTTAGTCAACCAAATCTTACCATCTTGTCCCCAAAATACCAAATTCTTCCTCCTTGCATCCTGAAAAGATTCACAATCCCTGCAATGCTGATGGTCCGTACTATCACACCAAATACATCTCCGATCTCTCCTAGGTGCAGTAGGAGCACTCCTAGGTGCAGTAGGAGCACTCCTAGGTGCAGTAGGAGCACTCCTAGGTGCAGTAGGAGCACTAGAAGAAATAGTAGGCGCAGTAGAAGCAAATTTCTCTTTCAATTTTCCCACCAACTCCGCTTTAACTGACTCCAGTGTCAAATCCGTTATGCCTTTGATTATATCATCAAGAGAGGTAGGCACCGATGGAGCGGATGGTTTTGGAGCAGAAGGTGTAGGCATCGATCGTGGAACAGGAGGAATAGGAGGAGTGGAAACAGTAGGCACTGGCATAGGCCAAGAAACTGGCTGAGGAGGAGAAGAAATAACAGGGATAGAAGCCGGCATAGGAGCAAAAGACGGTGTCGGTGTCATAGAACCATTCTGTAGGCAGGTCTTCCATATCCTCCTCTTGGTCAAAGTCGAGACTGCATCCTGGGCATCCTGCCAATCCGTTTTAAGTCCCATAGGCTTCGTGCGATCCTCAAGAAGCTCTCCCAATTCTTCCTGAAGAGCAGGATCTGCAGCTTGCAAGAAAAGCTCAACTTTTTTAACATCCAATGCTCTTTGTTCAATGGCATCAAGCTGACTATACCTCTCTTCAAATTCTGGAATCAACTCTGAAGCAGCTAGACCTTTGTTTGGCATGTAGACCCACTCTCGGAATGACCGCCGAGTAGCCATACCAAAGTCCTAAAGGAAATACTCTTCTTTCAGGGCCTTCTTAAAATCTTGCCAATGTGAATTTTGAATAAAAAGATCACTTTTGCCCTCAAGGCGGGTGTGACAAGACGAAGGAAGTACTTACTCATAAGTCCAGCTGGAACTCCAAAAAACCCCATCTTGATCTCATATGTCTTCAAATATGCTGAAACATTACGGCCATCAAATAGCTTCTTCTCATTCTCAACTGCTTCAATCGCCTTAGTCACGTTGTTTGCATTCTCCTGCTCCGAATATAGTTGCCTTTGCTGAGATAACTGTTGTTGATGCAATTGTTGTTGCTGCTGCATATACAATTGTGTCTGCTGATTTTGAAGCTGCATATACATGGACATATTCTGCAAAATCTGCTTTAGATCATCTGTTGAAGTACTTGACGCAGCAGTCATTGATGGAGCTGAAGTAGAGGACGCAGCTGGAATTGTAGAAGAGGCTGAAATAGATGTTGAAGTATCTCCCATCCTGAAATTCCTACGATGCTTTCACTTCGGGTTCACCAAAGCTGTCGAAGGATTTCGAAAGCAATGTCACGACTTCAGAAGTCCTTGATAAATTTCAAGATAGAAGATCAGTTCTAAAATAAGAGATATCAGTGATAAAAGATGGATCAATGGATCATCTTGTGTTAGATCTTTTCTATTCAAAGCCGTGCACAGTTGAGAAGTACAAGGTTTCTGAATCTGAAAATCACAGCAGCAGAGATGTATTCACAAACAATTTGCCAAGGATTTTGCAATTCATGGCCACACTCAGGAAAGCTTGAGCTTACAAGTTGTAAATGGACACCTTCCCATTCTCAGCAAGAATTAGATCTTTGTATACAAGGTTTCTGAAGGCTGGCTTATTGAAAAGTGCAATTGTCAATACCATAAGTGTTTAGAACCAGTCAGGGTCTGGTCTAAACTCTCTGTCGCTATGTTACTTAATATGAATTCATTGTACATCCTGTATACATTCAGCATATCCAGGTAAATAAGTGATATTTGTGTAAGGAAAGGCTTTCCAAGGGAGCTTGCAACACTTGTATTTGTTTGAAGTATATTCAGCACCGGAGGGAAAGGCAGGCTAAAGTACCCTGTTCTGCAATTTTTCCTTTCAGACTGAATTCAGTTTCTGTTGGCATGATTCAAGCTTATGCTCCAAAGTTGTAGACCAAGTCTTCTTTTGCTTGCTTTAATTGAAGTTAAAGATCTCTATTCATCTCTCGAGCAGCCATGGACTTCCAGATGTATACTTGGGTGAACATGTATGTTCTGGCAAGACATGTAATGTTAGAATTGCATTTGACTGTGAATTCAGTTTATGTTCCAGGATAATAAGAAGGGGGAAGAGAATGGATACAAGGCATAGCTGTTATTAAGAAAACTTCCCACGAGGCTGCAGCTGTTGATATTGTTTGTCTTTTCTCTGAGCTAACTCACTGCCTCCTGTTTGTCAATCTGTTCCAAAGTTGCAAGTAGTCGACGACTTTCTCCCACTCTTTTCTGTAACACATAACGATGCTGTGGCACTCTTCATTGTAGTTGTCAATGCCCATGGATAGCACCTGGCCTCCCACCAACAGATACTCTCCATGTAGTGAGGATCCATGGTCTTGTAATCATCCTTGAAACCGATCCAGCCAAGCGATTCCTCCCAATGCTCTTCTGTATGTTCCCAGATGGGCCTTCCTGTCCACTATCTTCTACTTTTCTTCTAGGTGTCGACCGTTCTCCTGTAAACTGTTCTCCTCAGTTGATCTCTTCCTCCCCAGAACAATAGCCTTCTTTTCTATCTTTTAGCATTCGATCCCCTCTTCCAGAATATCCATACTCTTTTTCTAGCATGGCGAAGGCTTTTCCCCTGTTTCCGTTTTTTGCTTTTTCTTCCCCCTTCCGACTAATAAAGCGCCTGGCTTTTCTCCCCACAAAAAAAAAAGTGACCTCGCCCAGATTCCTTGACGCTCATTCACTGTTGTTGGCTATTTTTTTTTGAACGGAAAAATGCATTCAGAGGTTGCCAACAGGCAAGAATAATTGTTGATAAGCCAAATTTCACATGCCAAGAATGAAGATGGAAATCACGAAGCTCAGCTATAGTGAATAGCACACCTAGCAGCATCACTGACCCTTTGATCTCCATCTCTAGACGAATCTAGTATTTCAAGAGCCTCTTGGACCTTGGCCAGAGCTCCATTAGCTAAGGTCATTTTCCTTTCATGGCTTGGTATAGGTAGACTCTTCCTCAAAGGCAATGCATCTTGAGCATTGAGAGAGAACTGTGGTATCCGGTCCAGTCTAGGAGCATTGACAGAAACATCTGGTGACTGTAATAACACGGGTTTCTCCTTAAAGCCATGCTTTCTTGGTGGGGATGCTAATATTTCAGCCATTGGGTGATACATGTCAAAAACTGCTGCTGCAGCTCTATCTGGTATTGCTGCTATTCGACTTTGCACCGATGCTTTTGTAGTTTGAGAGGGATTGTCCCGAATGGAATCCCGACCTTTAGGAGTTGTGTGGCTTGGGCTGCCAGCAGCTAGAAACAAATTAGTCATGTAGACATATGCTGCAGGACATTTATCATCCAACTGTAACACATACTCAAAGGCCCATTTCACAAGCTCCACATTTACCCATTTTCGACAAGCACCCAACAGGGCCAAATCAGAGTCTGGAACATTCTCAATGACACTTATTGCCTTGTCAAAGTGACCTGCATGACTCAAAAGATCAACCAGGTAACTATGATGTTCTGAACTTGAGATGATGCAGTAGACAGTGCGCATAACATCATAATATATTTGCCCCTCCTCCACTAGACCTGCATGACTGCAAGCAGTAAGCAAAATACTGAAGGTGACACCATGTGGCTCAATACATTCTCCTCTCATTTTGTTGAATAAGTTGAAAACCCTTTCAGCCTTACCAAGCCGAGCATATCCTATCATGAATGCAGCCCAAGAGACAATATCATGTAATGGAAGCCCATCAAACGTTTCTTGCGCTTTGGCAAGTGCACCACACTTGGCATACATGTCCACCAATGCAGTGCCTAGCATAATATCATGATTCTCTAATAATCCCAGCCTATAAACCTCAGCGACGTCGAACAAGTTCCAAAACAGTGTGAACCTTTGGTGCCCTTCGCTTAATTTCCATTGCAATGATACTGAAAAGAAGTATTTGTACGGCTGAGCTAGTGGCATACCAAAAAGATCCACTTATTCCATATGTAAAAGTCTCATTCGCTGACTGTAATATAGTTGAAACCCATGTCCAATGGCTGACAACATCTGGACAGACACCCTCCAATTACATGTGATGATAAGAAGCAAGTGCCTTGACAAATGGTCCATGTTCAGCATAACCTTTTTTGGTGGATTCCACATCTCGGATGCGCAGCAGTACGACATCCACCCCCTCTAATCCTGCGCATCCTCCGAATGGGCCAACTACCCATGATCGTTATCATCAAGATCCACAAAAAGATCAATTTCTTTATTATGCATTTCCGGTATATCAACAAGATTATCTGTCATATCATCTATCTCTTCCATTGGAGTTTCTTCTCGTTGTTCTTCTCTTGAAAACTATTCCAATGCATAATCTTCATCATCTCTTTTCTTGAAAATCTTGATTCTTTTTCCAGCAATAGGCACTCTAAGCACTGTCCCATCCAATTCTGTCAACTCATATGTTGCATTATCAAAGACATGTCTGACTATGTATGGCCCAAACCATCTTTTCACCATCTTCCGAAGTGCAGTATGCTGATTTTGAAGGCTGCTATCAAAGACTAATACCCAATCTCCCTCTTCTATTGCTCTAAGCCGCAAGCGATGCCTGCTATCAAACCTGTCCTTATTTCTTAGTCTAGCAACCTTCAACCTGTCAATAGCTAGCTGAATATCCTCTCGTCTTCTCTCTAACTGCCGAATCCGAAGAGCTAAGAGTTCCTCTCTTGTCAAATCCTCCTGCCAAGGTAAAACTGACCAAGTCAAAGCACAAGTCTCAGTCGGCATAACAGGTTTCTGACTATACATCAACCCTGCGGGCATATATCCTGTGGTAACACTGTGAGTCGTACGATCAGCCCATAAAGAAAATGGTAGAAGTCTCGGCCATTCTCTAATCTGTCCTCTGCATGCTTTGGCTAATGCTTTCACTATAGGCGGATGCCCTCTTTCACTCTTCCCATTTCCCTCTGGATTGTATGCTATGGTTAGAGCCAACTTGATTCCTAGTTGAGAGAAAAACTCCCTAGCTTCATCTGCATCCAATTCACCGCAATCCGCAGTGATCTTACCCACACAGCCATACCTGCAGAAAATTTCTTCCAATAAGAACTTACACACTGCACTAGTGGTCTTCGTTCTCAAAGATCTGTCTTCAATATGATTGGTAAGATCCTCTCTAGCCAAAACAATATACCTCATCTGCCATAGACCCATAGGCATAGTAACCAAGTCAACTACCCACTTATAATGAATGCATAGCGGATAGGTCGGATGAAGCTCATCTCGATGACGCACTATCGAATACATCTGGCAGTCCCTGCAAGTCTCAACAAAGTGAGAAACATCTCTATACATGCCTTTCCACCAATATTTCTCCTTGATTTTCTCATAAGTAGCCCACACTCCTCTATGACCAGCCCAAGGACTCTCATGAAACTCCCTCATCACCCGTGTAACTGTGTCCCTCTATCGCAAACAACCCGCAAAGGTAATCCGCCTCTTTTCTTCGGATGCTTCCAAAGAAATCCATCCTTGAGAAAATAACCATAGGCTTTCCTTCTGATCTTCTTGAACTCTTCATCTGTCCATTCATCTCTTTTGCTTAGTGTACTAAGGTACTTGCCAATCTGCAACCAATCTCCAACATAAAGTTCTTCTATGAAAGCCACAATATCATAGACATGGCAAACATGATCAACCATAGTGGCTGAAATTTCTGCATCATCCTCTTCTGCAAGTAGAGTCTCCTCATCATCATATCTGGCTCTAGACAACATATCTGCCACTGGATTTTCCTTCCCTGCTATGTGTTTAAATTCTGGATTTAATGACTTGATGTATGCAATCTATCTCAACATGGCTATATCCGAAGTAGAGCAACTCGTAATCATACCAATCAATGGCAAGCAATCTGTCTCTACCACAACTGAAGCTCCAATAAAGTACTCCTTGTCACATTTGAGAGCCATAACAATCCCCAATAACTCCCTCTTGATTTGCGGATATCTCCTCTGTCTCTCGTTTAGGACTTTCGCCCCAAACCGAATAGCATACCTGTTTCCATCTGCATCATCTTGACCCACAGCCCAACCTATGCCAATTGGACTAGTGTCAACTGTCAATACAATAGGCCTTCCACAATTAAAATCTGCTTTCTTGAGAGTAGGGGCATTCTGCAATAACTTCTTCAATTTCCGCATGGCTCTAGTGTGGCTCTCATCCCAATAGAATTTCTGCCCCTTTCGAAGCAGCTGATATAAACAATCTGCTATGTGTGCAAAATGAGGTATCCAAATCATATAAAACATGCAAGCTCCAATGAATCTCCGTACTTCTGAAGTGGTAGAACAATACTCCGCAATCTTGCCTATAGCATTCACCTTATCAGGTCAGGGTTTCCTGCCATAATATCCACACATATGTCCAATTACCATTCCCAATTTTCAATTCAGCAAGAGTCTCTGCTGAAAATTTATGACCAATATGCCCCGGATTCCTCAAAATTGGCTGTTTGGCAGCCCTCTCTATTTGCTGATCACTGTCAGGTGGAAGCGGTACAGCTACCGACTTCACCTTCTTATCCACAGTTTTGTATTTCGTGTCAACCCTGGCTTCATTATACTCTTCTGCATTACTCAAATCTTGCTGCAAATCAGCAATTCTACACTCCAATGGGGGCTGCATATACTCAGCCCTCTGCTCTATGGACTGCATAAGAACAGCCCTAGACTCTGGATGCTGAAATATTTCAGCAGTAAACTCTGTTGGCTGAAAATTTTCAGCCCTTTGTGTCTCTGTAAGCTGATCATAATCATCTGGAAACTTTGTTTGCTGAATTTCTTCAGCACTCAATACTTTTTGCTGAATCATCCCAGCCTCTGACTCAATCTGTGACACAAAATCTACAATTTCATGAAACATATCCAGGGATTGCACTAATACATTACTGTGACAACTCTACATATCAGTTTTCAGCATATCTTCCATCTCTTCCATTGTATCTGCACAAATCATACTCTCATACATCCCATCTATGTGCTCATCATCCTCTAAAATTCCTGCATTTTTCAAATTTTTCTCCTTCCTGCATATGTACTGCCTGGCAGCTCTAGGCAACCTAGAAATCTTCTGATAGCTCATCGAACAGTTTGCTGAAATCCCAACAAAACCGGAGGAGAAAATACTGCTGCCAGGAGGCGAGAACTCCAATCTCCTCTGCTTTGTACCACCGTCGTCTCGCGAAACGGCGGTACCTAATGAAAACCCGAATCCCTCACAGTGGGCAAAGGTGCATCTTTGAGAGTATCCCTGTTTCTAACATGGTTCACACACACAGTCATAAACTGAACTGCTCTCATGCCATCTTTACTGCGAATTCGTGCATAAGCAGAACCATCATCCATTACCTTTGTTTCCATGTGCATCTCTGTGATGAATGGCTGTCCAAGAATTATGGGATAAGAACATGAATCGTGCACAAAGAAATGGAAATCCTCCTCTACATCTCCAATAGAAACCCTGACACTGGGACAGGCAGCATACAAATCACCTGCAGTATTGTTGGCAGCTCTCATACGCCATCCATGTGCTACATCCATAGGCCATCTGTTACTCTCATAAACTCCACGAACTATGAGATTAATCTCTGAACCATGATCCACCAAAGCAACATAAGGCACCTGTTTCTCTCCAATTTTTATCATCATCTCTGTAGTTGCCCTAGCCCAATGACTCCGCTAAAAGTGACTACGCGGTATCAAGACAGGCTCATCAGTTTCAGCATAATGCATAGACTGAACCCTCTTCTCTATTTGTGGAAAAACAAAAGCATTCTCAACCAAAACCTCATCTTCATCCTCATCCAACTCCCCAATCAAAACTCCCTGTGTACCAGTAGTAGGCAATGCATGTCTTTTCCTCTTTAGGACCTCCTGAAACTGATCTTGAAACTCTCTTTTTGAGATGCCCAAAACCTCAGAAATAGTGAAAGTCACCTCACTGCCAAGTATCTTGTCATTAAAAATTTTCTTCATGTCTGTAGATGTCTCAATATCGGACATCAATCTAAACCCTGGCTGCTTTCTCTCTCTAGGCTCTTGCCTCTTTTCTCTCTTTTGAGCATCTTCCATCTGTCGTTCTGGCCCTAGTCTCAAAGACAGTCCTGTAGTAGGTGGAGTAACAAACTCACCCCCTCTAGTCTTTTTAGCTGCACTTGGATTTTCTTCATCCCTCTTGCGCGTCTCCTCAACAAGTATATCTGCTCCATGAGACTTAGCCAAATAAGCATAAATAGAGTACTTGTCAACAGGCGAATCCCAACCTGTCTCAGATCTGATGCTAGAGCCTGCACTAGTCAAAACAGTTTGCTGAATTTTTCCCTTGTTTGTAGTCTCCATAGCAAAAGTCCATAGTGCTGGCTGATTCTCTGATCCCTTCTCAATCTCGACTCCATATGCAGAAGCATCTCCTCTATCTGCCACATAAGAAGTACGCGCAGCCATGTCATCCACTAACTTCTTCATTCCACCTTTACCAAAGTTGGTAGCAAGCGGAGCTCCTGTTTCAGTCAACCAAATCTTACCATCTTGTCCCCAAAATACCAAATTCTTCCTCCTTGCATCCTGAAAAGATTCACAATCTCTGCAATGCTGATGGTCCGTACTATCACACCAAATACATCTCCGATCTCTCCTAGGTGCAGTAGGAGCACTCCTAGGTGCAGTAGGAGCACTCCTAGGTGCAGTAGGAGCACTAGAAGAAATAGTAGGCGCAGTAGAAGAAAATTGCTCTTTCAATTTTCCCACCAACTCCGCTTTAACTGACTCCAGTGTCAAATCTGTTATGCCTTTGATTATATCATCAAGAGAGGTAGGCACCGATGGAGCGGATGGTTTTGGAGCTGAAGGTGTAGGCATCGATCGTGGAACAGGAGGAGTGGAAACAGTAGGCACTGGCATAGGCCAAGAAACTGGCTGAGGAGGAGAAGAAATAACAGGGATAGAAGCAGGCATAGGAGCAGAAGACATTGTCGGTGTCATAGAACCATTCTGTAGGCGGGTCTTCCATATCCTCCTCTTGGTCAAAGTCGAGACTGCATCCTGGGCATCCTGCCAATCCGTTTTAAGTCCCATAGACTTCGTGCGATCCTCAAGAAGTTCTCCCAATTCTTCCTGAAGAGCAGGATCTACAGCTTGCAAGAAAAGCTCAACTTTTTTAACATCCAATGCTCTTTGTTCAATGGCATGAAGCTGACTATACCTCTCTTCAAATTCTGGAATAAACTCTGAAGCAGCTAGACCTTTTTTTGGCATGTAGACCCACTCTCGGAATGACCGCCGAGTAGCCATACCAAAGTCCTAAAGGAAATACTCTTCTTTCAGGGCCTTCTTAAAATCTTGCCAATGTGAATTTTGAATAAAAAGATCACTTTTGCCCTCAAGGCGGGTGTGACAAGACGAAGGAAGTACTTACTCATAAGTCCAGCTGGAACTCCAAAAAACCCCATCTTGATCTCATATGTCTTCAAATATGCTGAAACATTACGGCCATCAAATAGCTTCTTCTCATTCTCAACTGCTTCAATCGCCTTAGTCGCGCTGTTTGCATTCTCCTGCTCCGAATATAGTTGCCTTTGCTGAGACAACTGTTGTTGATGCAGTTGTTGTTGCTGCTGCATATACAATTGTGTCTGCTGATTTTGAAGCTGCATATACATGGACATATTCTACAAAATCTGCTTTAGATCATCTATTGAAGTACTTGACGTAGCAGTCATTGATGGAGCTGAAGTAGAGGACGCAGCTGGAATTGTAGAAGAGGTTGAAATAGATGCTGAACTATCTCCCATCCTGAAATTCCTGCGACACTTTCACGTCGGGTTCACCAAAGATGTCGAAGGGTTTCGAAAGCAATGTCGCGACTTCAGAAGTCCTTGATAAATTTCAAGATAGAAGATCAGTTCTAAAATAAGAGATATCAGTGATAAAAGATGGATCAATGGATCATCTTGTGTTAGATCTTTTCTATTCAAAGCCGTGCACAGTTGAGAAGTACAAGGTTTCTGAATCTGAAAATCACAGCAGCAGAGATGTATTCACAAACAATTTTCCAAGGATTTTGCAATTCATGGCGACACTCAGGAAAGCTTGAGCTTACAAGTTGTAAATGGACACCTTCCCATTCTCAGCAAGAATTAGATCTTTGTATACAAGGTTTCTGAAGGCTGGCTTATTGAAAAGTGCAATTGTCAATACCATAAGTATTTAGAACCAGTCAGGGTCTGGTCTAAACTCTCTGTCGCTATGTTACTTAATATGAATTCACTGTGCATCCTGTATACATTCAGCATATCCAGGTAAATAAGTGATATTTGTGTAAGGAAAGGCTTTCCAAGGGAGCTTGCAACACTTGTATTTGTCTGAAGTATATTCAGCACCGGAGGGAAAGGCAGGCTAAAGTACCCTGTTCTGCAATTTTTCCTTTCAGACTGAATTCAGTTTCTGTTGGCATGATTCAAGCTTATGCTCCAAAGTTGTAGATCAAGTCTTCTTTTGCTTGCTTTAATTGAAGTTAAAGATTTCTATTCATCTCTCAAGCAGCCATGGACTTCCAGATGTATACTTGGGTGGAGATGTATGTTCTGGCAAGACATGTAATGTTAGAATTGCATTTGACTGTGAATTCAGTTTATGTTCCAGGATAATAAGAAGGGGGAAGAGAATGGATACAAGGCATAGCTGTTATTAAGAAAACTTCCCATGAGGCTGCAGTTGTTGATATTGTTTGTCTTTTCCCTGAGCTAACTCACTGCCTCCTCTTTGTCAATCTGTTCCAAAGTTGCAACTAGTCGACGACTTTCTCCCACTCTTTGCTGTAACACATAACGATGCTGTGGCACTCTTCATTGTAGTTGTCAATGCCCATGGACAGCACCTGGCCTCCCACCAACAGACGCTCTCCATGTAGTGAGGATCCATGGTCTTGTAATCATCCTTGAAATCGATCTAGCCAAGCGATTCCTCCCAATGCTCTTCTGTATGTTCCCAGATGGGCCTTCCTGTCCACTATCTTCTGCTTTTCTTCTAGGTGTCGACTGTTCTCCTGTAAACTGTTCTCCTCAGTTGATCTCTTCCTCCCCAGAACTATAGCCTTCTTTTCTTTCTTTTAGCATTCAATCCCCTCTTCCAGAATATCCACACTCTTTTTCTAGCATGGCGAAGGCTTTTCCCCTGTTTCCGTTTTTTGCTTTTTCTTCCCCCTTCCGACTAATAAAGCGGCTGGCTTTTCTCCCCACCAAAAAAAAAGTGACCTCCCCCAGATTCCTTGACGCTCATTCACTGCTGTTGGCTGATTTTTTTTTTTGAACGAAAAAGTGCATTCAGAGGTTGCCAACAGGCAAGAATAATTGTTGATAAGCCAAATTTCACGTGCCAAGAATGAAGATGGAAATCACGAAGCTCAGCTACAGCGAATAGCACACCTAGCAGCATCACTGACCCTTTCATCTCCATCTCTAGACGAATCTAGTATTTCAAGAGCCTCTTGGAACTTGGCCAGAGCTCCATTAGCTAAGGTCATTTTCCTTTCATGGCTTGGTATAGGTAGACTCTTCCTCAAAGGCAATGCATCTTGAGCATTGAGAGAGAACTGTGGTATCCGGTCCAGTCTAGGAGCATTGACAGAAACATCTGGTGACTGCAATAACACCAGTTTCTCCTTAAAGCCACGCTTTCTTGGTGGGGATGCTAATCTTTCAGCCATTGGGTGATACATGTCAAAAACTGCTGCTGCAGCTCTATCTGGTATTGCTGCTATTCGACTCTGCACCGATGCTTTTGTAGTTTGAGAGGGATTGTCCCGAATGGAATCCCGACCTTTAGGAGTTGTGTGGCTTGGGCTGCCAGCAGCTAGAAACAAATTAGTCATGCAGACATATGCTGCAGCACATTTATCATCCAACTATAACACATGCTCAAAGGCCCATTTCACAAGCTCCACATTTACCCATTTTCGACAAGCACCCAACAGGACCAAATCAGAGTCTGGAACATTCTCAATGACACTTATTGCCTTGTCAAAGTGACCTGCATGACTGAAAAGATCAACCAGGTAACTATGATGTTCTGAACTTGAGATGATGCATTAGACAGTGCGCATAACATCATAATATATTTGCCCCTCCTCCACTAGACCTGCATGACTGCAAGCAGTAAGCAAAATACTGAAGGTGACACCATCTGGCTCAATACATTCTCCTCTCATTTTGTTGAATAAGTTGAAAACCCTTTCAGCCTTACCAAGCCGAGCATATCCTACCATGAATGCAGCCCAAGAGACAGTATCATGTAATGGAAGCCCATCAAACGTTTCTTGCGCTTTGGCAAGTGCACCACACTTGGCATACATGTCCACCAATGCAGTGCCTAGCATAATATCATGATTCTCTAATAACCCTAGCCTGCAGACCTCAGCGACGTCGAACAAGTTTCAAAACAGTGTGAACCTTTGGTGCCCTTCGCTTAATTTCCATTGCAATGATACCGAAAAGAAGTATTTGTACGGCTGAGCTAGTGGCATACCAAAAAGATCCACTTATTTCATATGTAAAAGTCTCATTCGCTGACTATAATATAGTTGAAACCCATGTCCAATGGCTGACAACATCTGGACAGACACCCTCTAATTACATGTGATGATAAGAAGCAAGTGCCTTGACAAATGGTCCATGTTCAACATAACCTTTTTGGTGGATTCCACATCTCAGATGCGCAGCAATACAACACCGCTTGCTTATATCTTCCATGATGACCCCCTCCTCCCACAAAATCTTAAGCTCATCGACTAATGGATGAAGATACATGTCCATATTTTTAACTTTGTAGTGGTGAGGAACAAGCAAGATGAGGATGAGATGTCCTTTCTTTGTAGAAAGCCGTGGAGGGATGTTGTAGTTGACAAGGACTATAGGCCACACATTGTAAGAAGTTGAGTGCAAACCGAATGGGTTCACGCCATCCATAGGAAGAGCAAGCCGAAGATTCCTTGGCTCTCATGCAAAGCCTAGAAAGGTAGAGTCAATGTGGCTTCATGCGCCTGAATCTGCTGATATTCATTGAAATCCATTTGTGGATCTATTCTATGCATGCCACATTGTCAAGCTCGCCATGTCAGACATACAAAACATGTGGTTTATGTGGGGGATAGGTGAAAAGTGTCTCAGAACTTTTCGAGGGATGGTTTACCCTTGCAAGTCTTGTCGATACCTGTGAGCACCACACTTTGGACATATCTCCACAGTCTCCTATTCTCCTTGAAACAGTATGCAATCGTTGATACATGCATGGATGTTGTTGTAGTCCATGCTAAGCTTTTGTAAAGCATGTCACGCATCATTACGAGACTCAGGCATGGTATTTACAAGTAATAATATATGATACTTCAGTACCCTGAAAAAAAATCATAAAACACCTTAAAAAATCACAATTTTTTTAATGAAAGTTCCGAAAAGAAATCAACGAAGCATACGTACAAGGTACCTGAGCAACTCGGTCACACTCGCATCGCTCCACCTGTATTTTGCTTGCACACTTAGGAGTGCAAGCAGTGTCTTCAGGTGAGATACTCAGCACCCATCATATAATGGTATGGATGCTTCCTCTCTAAGCGGATCTGATGTCTTGACATCCATGGGCATCAATACATCGATCATTGCCTCCATCTCAGGCTCCAAGTTGTAGGAAAGTCTAGAAGGCTACATGTCTCCTCTAATATTGACGGTATAGATTAGGTAGTACCTTTCAAGTGCTGGATTGGCTCAAGCACAATATCCATTGCACACCTACAGACTCTTCTAATTGGCTGCAAAGGATGCACTCCTTCTTGGGATGATATGTCACCTCCCTGGATAGAAAATTTACCAGCCACACCCAATGTTTTTGTATATGATATTCAATTAGTTTGAGAATACAATGCATGATTGATATACACTTTTCTTACTGTTTGCTCAAAATCTAAGATCTCCTAATCAATGATCTTTGATTGAAACTCGCCGAAACATTGTATATGTTCTATAGATGATCGAAGTTTTTGTCTAATTGCTAGCTTACATTGAGAGCAAGGACATGGGACACACTGATTAAGATATGCCTCGTGATCTTGAACATCACGATCTTCATCATTTTCCATTTAGTCTATGTTATGACAAACAATTTGTTTTTTTAATCATTATTTTTTTCTTTCTTAATTGTTTGAGAAGGAATTTCTTCTCTTGTAACTCAACAAAATTAACGTATGTAAAGTCTCCACCCACCCACAAATTAACGTATGTCCGAGTGTTTCCCGTCTCGTGGTATTGCACCGGAACTCATTGGACCTCGCCACCACTACTACTACTAATACTACTACTATTACTACTACTATAAACAAGAAAAGAAGAAGTTAAAGAACAAGATCTTACCTTCTCTTTGTTCTTTATCCATTCATTCTCTTATCTCCCTCCATCTCTCTTTCTTTCTCTCTTTCTTTATTATGTTGTATGTTTATTCACTCTCTCTCGTTCCTTGTTTCTTTTTCTCTTCCTCTCCCTTTCTCATTTCCTTTAACAAAACATCTCTCTCTCTCTCTCTCTCTACTACTACTACTGCTGCTGCTGCTGCTGCTGCTACTACTACTACTACTACTACTACTACTACTGCTGTTGGTGCTAGTGCTGGTGCTGGTGCTGCTACTGGTGCTGCTACTACTACTACTACTGCTGCTGCTGCTATAACAAAAACAACAATAAACAAGAAAAGAAGAAAAAATAACAACAACAATAACAATTACCACTACTGCAATAAAAACAAACAAGAAAAGAAGAAAAAACTACAACAACAACAACAAACAAGAAAACTAAATAACAACAAACAAAAAAAGAAAAAAAACTACAACAATAAACAAGACTACTACTACTACTACTACTACTACTACTACTACTACTACTACTACTACTACTACTACTACTACTACTACTACTACTACTACTACTACTACTACTACTACTACTACTACTACTACTACTACTACTACTACTACTACTACTACTACTACTACTACTACTACTACTACTACTACTACTACTACTACTACTACTACTACTACTACTACTACTACTACTACTACTACTACTACTACTACTACTACTACTACTACTACAACCATGACTACGACTACCACAACAACAAGAAGCAAGAAAAGATGAAATTAAACAATGACTACCACAATAACAATAAACAAGAAAAGAAGAAAATAAACCACTACCACTACCACTACCACTACTACTAGGACTACCACAACAACAACAAACAAGAAAAGAAGAAGAAGAAGAAGAAGAAGAAGAAGAAGAAGAAGAAGAAGAAGAAGAAGAAGAACAACAACAACAATAACTACTACTACTACTACTACTACTACTACTACTACTACTACTACTACAAAAACAAGAAAAGAATAAATTAAATGACCACTACTACTACTACAAACAAGAAAATGAGAAATTAAAGAACTACTACTACTACCACCACCACTACTACTACCATTACAAACAAGAAAATAAGAAATTAAAGAACTACTACTACTACTACTACTGCTACTAACAATAAAAGAATAAATTAAAGAACCACTAATACTACCACTACTACTACTACAAACAATAAAATAAAAAATTAAAGAACTACTACTATTACCACCACCACTACTACCACCATTACAAACAAGAAAAGAAGAAATTAAAGAACTACTACTACTACTACTACTACTACTACTACTACTACTACTACTACTACTACTACTACTACTACTACTACTACAAACAAGAAAAGAAGAAATCAAAGAACATGATCTTACCCTCTCTTTGTTTTTTATTCATTCATTCTCCTCTCTCCCTCCCTCTCTCTCTCTTTTTCTCTTTCTCTATTATGTTTAATGTTTTTTTTCTCTCTCTCTCATGCCTTCTTTCTTTTTCTCTCTTACTCTCCCTCTCTCATTTCCTCTTTTTCTCTCCCAATATACATGAGTTTTAACAAAAACAAACAAAAGAAAATGAGGAAAAACAAAAAAAAGCAAGTGGGAGCAATGCACTCACCGCAAAGGCCCGAGGATGGATTCGGCAGCTCTTCTTCACGACAACGACTCTTCTTCACCCTCCGTACACTTCCTCCTCTTCTTTGCAAACAACGGCAGTGGCAGCAAGAAGCTCTCCTTCTCCCTCTTTCTCTCTTTTTCTTCTTCTCTCTCTCAAAGGCAAGATGCAGTTCACTCTCCCTTTCGCTCCCTCTTTCGTTTGTTTGCGCAAAATGACGCGCTCGAGTTTCGGCCAGCTTTTTTTGCCCGATTATCGTCGCTATTTGCATCACAAATCGTGATGCCGCTAATTTGTGTCAAAAATTGCCGTCTCTATACTCTTGTATCCTTGTAGTGTGCCATATGAGGTCGTGAGGAGGCCATGGAAGAGGTTTTCAATGGGTTGAATTAAGACAAGCTGTAGAGAGTGGGTCACAAGTGATGGAAAGGGGACTATAGAGATTGGAAGCTCTTTGGCATGATATGAAGGAAGCACGACAATCCTCCTAGCCCCAACCACAACCTCTCCCCCATCCCAATGAGAATCCTAAGGACATCTTTTTTGCCTTCATAGACAACCTAGCCACACTTGCCGGCAAGCCCACTCTCAAAAATTTGGCCCCCACCCTCATGGAGACCCTTGAACCTAGCCTTCAAGGCCTCTACGTTGCAATTTTTTAGTGCTCATTCTCCACTTTGTAAATGGAAATGGAAATTCAACAAGAAGAAAAAAGAAAAGGTTCTCATACGTATTGCTATACTTATTGACATTTATTTGATGATATGGTGTTTCTTGAGTACAAAAGCCTCGTGAAACATTTACCTTTCTTTTGAGGAAAATACATGTGCCTATAATTGTACAAAGAAGTCTAGTCCATTTTGATTATTTTTGGGTTGATTGAAGTGTTTATTGTATGGAGTGAGCCGCATGAGGGTTATCACCAAGCAAAGGAGGCCCCTCCTTGGGCCGAAGGGTCCCACTTTGCTTCATGTTAACCCTTGTATGCATTGAACACCGTATGGGTCACCAGCAAGAGAGAGAGGCACCTTCCTAGGCACTAGCCCCTTCTATTGCTTGGTCATGATCCTCCGTGTAGGCAATTCAAATTTGTTGCCATTCTCAATGACAGTTAGCTCTAATATAATTTGCTCACGGCCCAAAGTAGACGAGTACATATTGGTATTAGAGATTACTCAAATGCGGCATAAGAAATCTGCATTTATGAACCTATTTATCATGTATGAAAAGTACCCACATGCCATAGAAAGGTACTGTGTGACTACCAAATTTGATACTCGAAAGTACCAAGACTACCAATAATGGTACAATGAGACAAATAGTAATGGTACTAAGGAAGTATTAAAAACTACCAATTTTGGTATCCTAAGACAAAGAAAAGCATCAACAAAGATCGTCCTAGATAGAAGTATGGAGTGATTCCAAATATAAAATAAGTATTGAGAGTTAGGGAATGTGTTATCCAAATGTGGACTGTGATGCTTAAACTTCAACTTATTCTAGTTTATGCATATACAACTTATGTTCTATTTCTTTGTTCTCACTCTCTGCCTTTGTCTTTCTCTGTCATTGTTATCTCTTTATAAGAGTGAGGCTAGCTTTATTTTATAATTGCTAAGTGTAAATGGACTTCTTAGGAGATGATGGCATGTATCTCTCTTTCATGGTCCAAGCCTTGATTTTAGATGTATCTCCTTAAATCTTGTAACTAGGTGCCTATTGTCCTATAACTATGTGGTCCTCGGAGGTAGCTCTGTCAGGCTACTAATGGCAATGCAAATGCACAACATTATTTGCTATCTCTTTACATGTGAGGATCTTTTATTTTCTTATTAGGACTTGGAAAAATTGGAGAGAGTAGTTAGAAATAAAGGGTTGTAAACAACTCCTTTGATCATGTGAATGTAAAGCAAAATAAACAATGCAAATAGCAATGTACATTTTTATCATTGACATAGAAGCTAAACAAAGTAGGAAGTTAAATGTCTTCATTGTGCAAGTCAATTCACAATTTTTGCAATGTGCACATTGACCCTACCTTCATAATGATCAAAAGTTCACCATCCAGCCAAACATCAATACATTGTAATGAATTTCTAGAAAATTACCTCATGTCTTGGTCTACAATCACCAATCTCCCACAAACATATGAGAATATCATGATAAATTTTTGACTAGCAATCATGTACTTATAGACAACAAAATTTAGTTACACCTCATAGGTGATTCCATCTTGTACCTTTGTGTCCTAGCCTACATCCATAAAATCTACGATAATGTCTGCATCTGGCACTTCACTACAAACATGATTCTTGAGGTCCTCACTTCAATGCTAGAGAAATCCATGAAAATGGCTATATGCATAAAAGTGGATATTTTTCTTTGACTACTTGAAATATTGGGCATTACTTATTTATGCACCTTGTAAATATTTTGTACCTATAACTCTTGCTTATTCTACAATCTAGTAATGGCCACTCCCTCTCTTGAAATATGGAAGGCCAAGGTTAGGCAAGGCTCCCAATTGCCCACTCGAGGAAGGTGGTATGTAAAAATGGTCATAAAAGAATATGCCCCTCTCAACTAATTCCAATTTGGTCTTCCCCATTGTAAATCTCCTTGCTAACAGAGCCGTGGATGATATCTTAAACATCTAACACACATTCTACTAGCTGCCACTTTTGGATGCTTGATGGATACAATTTTGTTAACATCAAATGCTCTTGTTACTTACTAGTGAATAAAAACACATACCTTAATAAGTAGATGCAACCAAAATACACCAATAGTTGAGTATATGGACAGGGAGATTAGAGGTAGTGAGCTCAACGTGAAGCTTCTTATGCATTAAAACATGTTGCATGCATACTTCCTTGATTGTCTTCTTGGAGCCACTAAGCCTAAAACCTGTTACCCTGCCCTTCCAACATGATAGAAAAGGGTTCGCTATCAAAGATATCTTCCGCTTTCTTCTCTATCTGATTATCCAACTTCCCTTTATTATGGACAATGAAATCTGCCTATCTTTCTCACCAAGCATATTAAAAGTGACTATAGACTTGATGGAAGCACTAGGTCTTTTGCATCGAGAAGACGCCTCCATGGAGTAGAAAGATGAAGGGCAGAGACATGCAGTCAAACAAAAAATCCAAAGGGTGTAGACTAGAGGCAAGAGAGAGGGATGTTACCCATTGGACAGAAAAACTATGTTTGCCCTTAGCATGGTTTGGAGCCTTAGTCTTTACTATTTCCTATGTAAAACAATCTTTAAATGCCTCATGAAGTGCAGTTTGTAGGCACTTGTAAAATGTGACCTAAAGAGGTATTGTGTGTCTTTCTCATGTATGGATCATCATTCTTGATCATGACTAGTTGTATGTTGGATTTTCTTGCTTATCAATACAATATGAGAGTAGATGCCATGATTCATATCTTTGCTTTTGTCTTATTTCCAGCATATACTTTGATTTGTCATTATGAGTGTTGTAAATTATAGTTCTATGTCTTATGTCATTATTTTGTGTTTTCTATGAGTTACTTTTGATGAGGCGATGGGTATATTCTACATTGCCTAATGCAGTTTACTCTATTCTTGTATGAGGTAGTTTAGTCCTATTATGCATTCGATATAGATTTGGGGCTGAAACACTTTGGCGATCTTGCCATGATTTCTTGAACCTCTGGTGTGGAAGTTTAACAGAAAAATGACTCCAATTGATGCCAAAAATTTGAACCTCTATAAAAAATGACCTTATTTTAGGGAAGAAAACCTAATCTCCTATATGCAATTTGAAAGATTTTATGTGTACAAAAGCTCTACAAAGAACTAATATTTGTGAAAAATAAAACTTTTTACGAATAAAAAATTAATTGCTTGTATGGAGTTCAAATGGTTTTCTACATGTATACCCTACCAGTGTTTCCTTGTTTCTCTAGGTTAAGATATCAACAAAATGGTAAAGGTTCAGACTAGAAATTCATATTTCTTGTATGAAGCAAGATTCTTGCATGAACCAGAGTTTTTGTATGAAGCAGAATGTCCTATATAAAGTAGTAATATGTTTATGAAAGCAAGATGATACAACCCTTTCTATGTTGTTCTCTATTTCTCGATCTAAAGCCTAATCAAAATACTTCTCTTTGATGTTAGAAA
This sequence comes from Lygodium microphyllum, assembly GCF_053477565.2. NCBI lineage: Eukaryota > Viridiplantae > Streptophyta > Polypodiopsida > Schizaeales > Lygodiaceae > Lygodium > Lygodium microphyllum. Next base: position 103,637,889 of record NC_141146.1, on the reverse strand, counting down.
TCTGAAAATTTTGTCAAGACTTAAAGCAATGGTAGACTACTTGAAGCAGTGACAACTACTTGAAGCAATGACAATTGCCTGAAGTAGTGATATGCTACATGTAGTAGGATGATACATTTCACAAGGTTAATTTTTTCTTTCTTCTTGTATGATGGATAATTACTGTGTTATTTTGTCTAGTTGCAAGTCTCTAGAATTGTAAAAACCATTAGCAAAGCAACAAACAACAAGAGGAGGAGAAGCATGAATATTTTCAATCCTAGATGAAAATAGAGACAACTTTTTCACATTGATATTTCAAAATGCAAGCACTATTGCATGAATACCATCTTTGTAACAAACTTTGGCTAAATCTAGTGAGAAAGAGGTTACATTATCTTTTTCTTGGCTATGAAGAATTAACAAGAAAGCAATCATGTTCCATTTTAGTTTTGAAGTTTAAAATTTCAATCTAATTAATTGCAATGGGTAAATCAAAGGAGAAGAAAAAGTAGTGCAAAGTTTGTTTTGAATCTGGACATACTTCAAAGATTTGTTTGGGGCACTCAAGGATTCTTATATTAGGTTTGGGGCCTCCTTGACAAGTTCTTATATTATCCCACACTTTACATCAATAATATCAAGGTATTTTTCATATTTTGGTATTTTTCAAACTATCAAAATCAATCTCCAGTCATCTTTAATCAAGAAGAAAACAAGCCCGAAGTTATGAACAATGAAGATGATTAGATTTGCAATAAAAATAAATAGTTATGTATTCAAGAAGATGATGCAATTATGGATGATAAGCTTAAGGATTATGGTTTTTACAATGAGGATACCATTGTGGATGATTCACTTGCTTCTCTTATGGATGTTAAGGAAGATAATACAGCTACTAAGTTGGATTTCAATGAAGGAATTTTGCTAGAACTTGAAGAAGTGCCACTATTCATAGTGCAAAATGCACCATCTAAATTGGATGTATTTGTTTGGGATATCGATGTTTCCAACATGCAAGATAATATTTCAAGTCATTGCATTGCTTAATCTTAAGAACAGGTTTGTGTGCCACTACAATAATTGTAGAATTGCAAGATTAGCATTGCAATTCATTCACAAGAAGAGCAACTTATTGCAAGATTTGCATTACATTTCCTTTACAGGAGTTGGTTAAATATGAATAATTGCAGAATTGAGTGAGTTTGTATGGTTTTTTTGAAGTTTTACATGATTGTACTCTATGATTCAATATCCAACATGCTCACATGCGCTTAAGCTTTTACCTATCCCTCTTAAAGTCACCAAGGACTTTGACATGGGATTCATGGATCTTAGTCCCATTTGGTAAATTACAATCAACGTTGAATCTTTAATGCACGCAATGTAATACCATGCCTTCATTTTAGTGCTTACAATTTTGATATAATCCATACAATATTTTATGCCTTACATGCGAAGGTACTTTCTATGCATGCAATTTGAACATTATCCTTTATGTAATTATTTACACGATCTATAACCTTCTTGAATGATCTAACTTTATGTGATCATTGTATGAGTCTAGCTGCAAGATTATTTATTGGTTTTCTATTGAGCTTAAAAAGGAGAGAAATGCGACCAATGTTGCAAAAAATGAAACTTTTTATGTTATTAATCAACTTCAAGAGGAGAAAGCACTACTACAATAGGAGGTTTCTCAACTGAGAAATGCAATGGATTTCCAAGTTTATTATTGTTTTGAAGTCATTAAAGCTCTTGAGGAAGTTGTTCTCTAGAAGGATAATGAAATTATTGATTTGCATACACAGTTATTATTTTCTCTTGACTCAAGTCAAGATGTTATTCTTGAGGATCTCTATGCATTGAATGATCAGGTTGTTGATGTTTCAATTCAAATGTCTATTTCTAAACCCATTGAGGACTTTGATCAATCTATCACTGAAGTTGAAGTATTTAGAAGTATGCAAGTATCTACAATGGATATCTATACAGTTTATGTCGCTATAAGAATGGTGATGTTATTCATGTTGATTGGGTTTTAAGCATGAAAGTGCTAATGATGTATGATGCTTGTTGCAAGTATATGTTATGGTTTTTGTATCAAGAATGCTTCAAAATGATTTACAAAAACCTAAATTTCAGCAATTCCTACTATCGAACTTTGAATTCTTGCAAGTGTATCTTTAATTCCTGTAGCAGCAACCAAACTTTCTATAGCAGCAAGTTGAATTTCTACAATTCTATAGTAGCAAGATGAATATTTGTAGTACCACCTATAATAGCAAGCCATATTCTTGTACTTACTATAATACAAAAATGCACTAAAACAAGATGAAAAACAATAAAAAATGCTACATCAATCTAAAAAATAACAAATACTACAATCACATGATGATTACTGGTTCCAAGTACTTGAAAATTAGCAGATACAAGTTGTTGTGGATTTTCCCTATATATTTTTTCAAGATGCAATTTCTTATTTAAGATCCAAATTGGGTGGTACATTTCCATATATTTATTATGATGAAAACTCTTGAGCATCATTGATACTATTTTCGACTTAATGGAATTATTTTTTACAGTTGGAGCAATAATCTACTTATTTTGTTATGGTTTTGTATCTTCATTCTCTATAATATATTATGGATGTGATTGTATATAATGAGTTCTTAGCCATGGCATATTTCATTGAAATGGTTGTACTATAGAACTATGGCTCGTTACCTTTTAGCGGTTATTGCATATACTTTCATTCTAGCTATAATGTAAGAAGACATTGTTAAACTTGCAATATTAAGAGATTTAGGCTCTAATACTAATTCAAGTTGACTATGACGAGTCATAGAAGGATTCACATGTTCAGCAAGTGGTTGAAATTAATTCTATGTAAGTCACTGTTGCAGTGTGCCTGAAGCAGCAGTAGTGCAAAATTCTATAGACATTATGATTATTTGAATGGACAAAACAAATGTCATTCGTATTACAGGAAACTACAATCTTGATGAATGTGATTGCAACCTTTTTGTAAGAGATTATAACACCACTATAAGAAACAGAGTTACTACAGCAAGAAACAAGGTTATTGCAATAGAAAATAAGGTTATTGCTGCAAGCGGTAGCTTCATCACTGCAAGAAATAACAAGTTCACCACTGCAGGTGGCAGTTAATTTAATGTGACAAAGTGGTGACTTGATGCAGAAAAGTAACTATTTGGAGCTCGTAACCATTAATACCATGCGACAAAGTCAAGATATTGATGAAAGGATTCAGATGTTACTAGATTTGGATGTAAATCTTGATACATCAATGTTTATGTAGATCGTTGTTACCATGATGAAGAATGTATTAGTTAAGGTTATGTATGATCAATAGATTACCATTATAGGGAGAATGTCTCAAGGAAGCTTCAAAACAAATCAGTTCTTTAAAGTTAGTGCCATAAGATTTGATATTAGTGAAGTTTTGTAGGATATTAATCAATAAGTTAAGATTAGAGAACTTACTCCAAAAAAAGTTCAGCAAATGGAAATTGTATCTTTCCCATTGCATGATCATAATGCGTAGGAACAATCTCATGTGATGTCTATTAGTGAGTCTCATGATGCTCATAAGCAATCTAGCTCATGAAATGTTTTGGTAGCCCGATCTGATTTTGTATCTCCATCATACTATGATTGTCTCTTGAGTGGATTATGCAACTACAATAGAGGGCTATAAGTATCCTACTACAGAGGCTCTACTTATCGTTTCTCTTTGTGGCTTATTTCATGGTGCAAGGTTGTAACACAATTTTTCTTATTTGGTATATAGATTTTGGATAAGGCATTTGACACCGTGATATGACATATAAGGGTTTGGGACATGGATGTACCAACCATCCACCGAGTTGTGCCAAGTGTTACCCATTGGCTTGATGCACTATGCTTTCCCTTAGCATGGTTTAAAGCCTTAGTCTTTACTATTTCCTATGTAAAGAAATCTTTAAATGCCTCATGAAGTTGCATGTCTCATGAAGTGCACTTTATAGGCTGTTGTAAAACGTGACTTGAAGAGGTATTGTGTGTCTTTCTCATATATGGATCATCATTCTTCATCATGACCAGTTGTATGTTGGAGCTTCTTGCTTAGAAATGCAGTTGACAATGGGCGCCATGATTCATATCTCTGTTTCTATCTTATTTCCAACATATACTCTGATTTCTATCTTGCCATTATGAGTGTTGTAGAGTGTAGTTCTATGTTCCCATGTCATTATTTCTGAGTTTTCTATGAGTTGCTTGATGAGGCATTAGGTATATTCTACACTGCTTGATGTAGTTTACTCTATTCCTGTGTATGAGATAATTTAGTCCTATTATGCATTGGATATAGATTTGGGGCTAAAACAAGGGAATGAGCATTGAGCACTCAAAGATTTCAAATGAGGAGAGGCTTCTACCACTTCTTTCCCCACGATAGGAAAAATGACTGTAAAATATTAATATTGAGAAATGGTAGTACTCTGATTTACTGTTGGAAAGTGATAATTACTCTAGTCATTTTAACAAAACTAATCATATAAAAAATGCCAAAATTATTTCTCAAGAATACAAAAATAATTATTGAAAAAAAGTTTTGTTATAGAAGTCTTCTCCTCACTATGGAGTGAGTGTGGAGTGTACACTCTCTCTACATGCTAAAAGGCTAAAAAGTGATCTCAAACTCCCAATGAAAAGATCAAATTTTAGTATTTCTCTCTCATCTTTGTTCCTTGTTTATATGCCTTATGTATAAGAGAGAGAGAGGGGATTGATTTGATGAATTGAGAATGAACGATGGTTTAGAAGTATAATGGCATGTAGATCAGGTGATTTGGATGCATCAACGATTGGAAAATCGAATCAACAATTCGAGTTTTTTGGAATACGAGGCATATATATGCACATTTTAGAGCAAGAGACATTTATTTAATTTTTATGAAAAATCTTTCAAGCATATAATGGAAAGATTGTTGGAAATGGTTAAAATATGTTTATTACTGTTTGTAGTTGTTAAAAGTTCATTTATTTTCTTTACACATAATAAAGATGATAAAACCAAAAAATTCAAAACATGAGATTTAAATGAAAAATGGTGTTGTTCTTGGGTTTTGGAGAACAAATAATGTTCATAAGGCATGAAAATGAGTATGATGAATGAATCACTTTGTATAAGTTATACAAATTAAAAAACAATAATAATAATAATATATATTGAATTAAAAGAAAAAATTTATGAAAAAAATCAAATAGGAGAGAAAATTAAAAAATAATTTTTATATGTTAAAAATTACAAAAATTAGGAGAATATTTGTGATCTTGTAATGAAGGTAAAGCATGAGGATTTGTCTAAATTTACCTCCATTTGTGTATTAAAGTGCATGCTCAGAGCTTGTTTCTATAGAAAATTATCATGAAATCTCCCTACATCTATAAAAGCAAGTTAAACATAAACCGTAGGGGATGGGGGTTGAAATGGAAAGATATTTGATTAAGTTGTTGATTTCTTTGCATATCTTAGCATATAGGCCGTGCTTTATATAAGTTTTAAGAGGTTCGGTAGTAGAGTTAGCTCCGTGATATTCCTTAGCAGCAACAACATAGCACAATACTAGTAGAATGAAATCATAAAAAGATTGTTTTTCAATTCATATTAGCTGGTTTTTTTTAAAGTTGTTTAAGCACAAAGTGTCATATACTTTGCATATGTAATCTAAATATAGTACTAGAAGATAAACTCTTGAATGGATTGCAATTATATGTCTAGGTGATGATCAACATTGAGAGTATAAGATCCCCTTTGCTATAGGTAGTGCGATATCTTGGAAAGATTGATTAAGTGCAAAATACATATAGTCTCCGAAATCATTATATTTATATTATGAGAGAACTCTATTATGCTTGTGTTCTATCTTAGAGATGGTGTACTTAGAGGCCAATCCCTAGGGTGTAGAAGAAGAGTCGTAAGAGCCTCAACACTTTGCTAGGGGGAGCTCTTTGTATATGTGAATCAAGGTGTTGATCACCTACATGTTTGGGCATTCCTCTATTAGTGTTGGAAAGGAGAAAAATCATTGGACTGTTAATCGACACAAACACATGATTTATTTGTAGTAGTACGTAACCTCTAGATGCTCTTGTTGGGGCCTTGAGGTTGAGAGGGTGGTTTGGTGAGCATAGGAGGCCTGGGCTAGAGCCCTAGAGTCAGTATTAGGCATGTTTTGGGTCCCGAAAATAGTAAGGTATTCTATGTCATCCCCAACATCAACACTGAACTTTACATTTTCCTCCGTTGGCATTGAAAGAGGCTTACATGCTATCATACCATACTTAGATAGCATATCCAAGCATACCTTTGGGATAGCCATAGACCATTATGATATCATATCACCTTAATACCAAGAAAGTACCTCAACTCACCCAAATCCTTCGTCTCAAACTTTTTATCCAAATATTCTTAACTTTATCAATCCCACTATCACTATGACATGTAATAATCAAGTTATCCACATAGATGATTGTGATTACCAATCCTACATATCCCTTTCTCACATAAATTGAGTGATCAACATAAAAAAAATAAAAGCCAATGTTATCAAAATACTCTCCGATCTTATTAGACCATGCTCCAGGTGCTTGCTTTATCCTATCGAGTAGCTTCTTTAACCTACACACATATGTGGGATGCTCTAAATCCTCATATCTCTTCTTGCAATTCACCATGCAAGAAGGAATTCTTGACATTCATTTGTTGCAAACTCCAACCTTTGATTGCTATCAAAGCAATCACACACCTAACAATTATCATCCTAGCAACTGGACTGAATGCCTCTTTAGAATCTATATCGTATGTTTGAGCATAGCCTTTTGCAACTAGCTTAGCATTATACCTTCTTCTAATAGAACCATCTGCATTATGCTTGATTTTCTAAACCCACTTACAACATATAGCTTTCTTTCCCTTAGATAATGTACTAGGTTCCAAGTCTTATTGGCTTCTAATGCAACCATCTCCCCATCCATTGCTACATCCCAATGAGCATTACCACAATAGTATCCTCAAAACCGGTGGACTCAAAATCCTCAACCACATTTATCATATAAGCATAATGATGAGCTACATAACCTTCAAAACCAAATCTTTTAACATGGCATCTGACCATGCTAGACTTGTGTACCACTGGATCACTTAGTGGAGCCTTTACATTACCATGTGCTCTCTGCACACCTAGTGTCTTGAGTGAAGGAATACCAAGCTCTTCATCCAAACTCTTTGAACCACTAGAATCTCCATCAAGTCCCAAATGACTAGCAGATCCATCATTACTATCTAACACTCATTTCTTCTCTTTTTCTTTACTTACAATACTAGTAGATGTACCTGACAATGTGGGACTACTCCTTAGCCTCCCAAACCAAAGACTAACTATAGATATAGTACAAGATGGTGTTTCTAGTCCACTAAGGCTCCATGAATCTTACTTTTCCTTCTACACATAACTATCACGATCATCATCATCATCCAATGCATCGCCACTAGATATATACTAACTGCTCATCTCATAAAAAATAATATCCTTGCTCACTATAAACTCACTTGTGATAGGGTTATAACAAAGATACTACTCTAAAGACTATCCAATCAAAATATATTTTTCAAACTTTGGATCACAAGCTTCTATTGTAGCTCATTTGGCATAGGAACATATGTAATATAACAAAAAATATAGACAATAGTATGAACAGCTTCACACAAAAAATATTTTAGCATATTCTTTTCATCCTACATGTGCAACTTCTACAATATGCCTTTTTTTTTCTACAATCCTATTTCATTGTAGGATATACCTGCAAGTAAACTATCTCTTTATTACCTATGAAACTTTAAAAAGTCCCTAAACTCATTAGAGAGGTACCTTCCCCCTACATCTAACCTCATGTACAACCTTCAAGGTTGATCTATTTCAATAGCAGCCTTGAAAGTTTTGAAGTGCTCAAACACATCATGTGGGGTAAAGGTGCATATGCCTAGCCACACGTGTATTAGTTACACTGACAGTATCTACATACCCACACACTTGTGAACTATAGGTGGTGGGTGCCCATCACTATCACTTTATTCTTTATTCTTTCAATGATATTTGAATAAAGGGAAGGCCAGTCACACATTGTGATTGTTGGAGTTTCCAAATCTGCTCTCTCTCTCTCCTTCCACCATAGCTCTTGCTTTTGCTTCTTGCTTCCACTTTAGAGCTCACCTCCCTTCAATTGGTATCAAAGCCATCTTCCCCAAGATCTTGCCATCATTGCTTCAACTTATGGACAAAAGCTTCAGTTCATAGTTTTAATGGCAGCCATGTATTCTTTACCCCAAGGTATGCATTGAGCTCTATCTTCTACCCAGCTTCTTCCCCCCTTTTTCAACTTGTTCCAAGGCAACATTCAAATTTTTGAGCACCTTAGAGTGCTCCTAAGGCCTCAATTCTAGAAGTAGGAGTAGCAACATCATCGGGATTTGAGCATGTTTGCTGCCCCCTCATTCCTGATCAATCAACCCATTCTCTAGCTCCTAGCACTCCTCTCGGCTCTTGGAAATATTTGGAATCTATTCTGATATCTTTGATATGAGTTTAGACATTATTTGGAGTACTTGGATTTATCCATTATCTCAGATTCTATGATATTTTGCTATATTATAGTCCTAGAGAGCTCTTTACTCATTGTTTAAAGGTCACTAATGCTTCACGGGATGTCTATTTGATGCTTGATCATCTAGGGATGTTATGCCAATGTATTGGAATGATATGGGAATAATTTTAACATCTTTTGCTCAATTTTATGGAGGTTTTTTACTTCTATAATAAGCAGGGACGAATGCTATTTCATCAGTGCAAATATATGCATATTGCTATCGAGTGCTTACCGACACTTATGGTTCATGTTACATGCTTGGTTAAGCTTTCGGGTTTCTTTTGAGTTGAGATTGGAGCTTTAAATATTGACATTCATTGTCATTACTGTTATGTATGGTTATTTGATGTGCCAGTAAGTGCTTTGCAAGTTACTTGGGTGAGATGCTCTCAGCCATATGTTACTTGGATCTTGGATGCATGGATGCCTTCCACATGATGTTTTGAGATTTTTTTTCTCATTTGGAATTTGACTTTTATTCCAATGGGAGCCATTTCTTGACATTTGGATATTATATTGAGCTTTTGGTTATGCATTTGGGCTTAAGGATCTTATAGTGAGACCATGGGACTTAGTGACATGTACATGCTTTATGTATGCAATTGATGCTTAGTAGGCTAATTTGACATTTAGTTTTGGGCCGGCACCTATCTTTATCACGATGTTATCAGTGATATATACGACTTGGTTGGTTATAGCTTTCATTACATATATTAGTTTGTTGTGCCTCTAGTTGGTCTATTCTATTACCTGTGAGACCCACTCTATGCAGGATGGTTATGTCAATGGGATGTATCTCAGTCTAACACATTGATCCTTTGACAATTCTTGGTGCCAGTTGGATATTCACTCACTGCTAGTTGGATCTTTCCCTAAGAGTTGTAGTTTGTCTTATATTAGTGAGTGTCCCTCTTTCGCATTGATTTCTTACTAATGTACTTCATCTTCAACATGTTGTAATTGTAGTTAATTACACTATTTATGGAAGTAGTCACCTTCATTTGACAATTCTTTGATTTCAGTTTGTGGTGGATAGTTCATAAATTAGTTAGTATCCCTTGTTTTCAACTTGATTTAGCAGTGGTTTTAGTGCTATTTATAGTAATTACAGTAGCCTACTTTGATAGTTTGTGCACTTGTTTATCCCCATTTTATGGTGAGCCACAGTGATAGTGATATCTTTAATATTGATAAGTTGGACGGCATCAACTATAGCTATTGGAAGGCCTAAAGATGGTAAGTTTTAGTACAAAAAATATAGGTTAGGCTCTTGAAACATAAGGCTATCAAGCATGAAATTATTGGTGTAGATGATTGGGTTGAATTAGATTAGCTATGTAAGTCCACTATCATATTATCCCTCTCTAAGAAAGTGTTCTAAAATGTTGTCTCTGATGGGCAATCCACATGGAAATCATGGGAAAAGATTTGCAATATCTATAATATGCAAAGCCCCGCTTCTTAGATGTATTAGATGAAGAAACTCATGAACCTTTGCATGAAGGAGACACTTCTATGTCAGCTCACTTAAATGAGTTTCATTCCATTATTAGTTATTTGTATTCGTAGGGGATTGAATTCAAGGGCACTCTTCTTCTCTTTTTTCTCTTAGTTACATTGCCTGAATCATGGGATACCTTTCATACTGCTACATGTGCCAACATGCCTAATGGTTACAGTTGCAAGATATAGAAGGTGCACTCTTGACTAAAGAGGTTAACAAAAAGAATGTTGATGCTTTCTACACCTCTCATGCTTTGACATTTAGAGGAAATAATGGTAGGACCAATAATGATCATCACGCGAGGGGCTCTTAGCAACAAGCAATCTCACTCTTAGTCACATGGAGGATAGTCTCACAATAAGTCTTGTGGCCATAAGTCCTCATTAACTTTTCATCACTATGGGAAAGTAGGGCATATTCAACCACATTTACATAAGATGCACAATGACTAGTGCAAAGAAAAGGGCAAGGGTAAAACAGAGGACAAAAATAATGATCACAGTATTGTCCCTAGAAAGTCTAGTGTTAAGATTGAAGAGATTAATATTGTGCAGACTGATTTTGATGATGATTTTATACTTGCAGCTTCTTCTATTGACACTTTACAACAGGTTGATGATTTTTTAGGGTATACTCAGTATTGGCTAATAGATTCAAGGGCTTCTTTTCATGTGACCCCTCATAGAGAGTGGTTTTACTCTTATCATAGTATGATTGGATCTTTTCATTTTGGTAATGACCTGGTATTGGAGATAGTTGGTAATGGTGATGTCTAGCTATAGTTTGGTTTAGATTATAGGTTTACTCTTCATGATGTATGTCATGTATGGTGTCGTGATGTTATGAGGACATAGTGTGAAAAAGCATGGAATGCATCATCATCTGACTTCTTTATTGATCTAGAGAGTGAATGTGATCTGAGCCATTAGTACTAGTGCGAGTTGCATGGATTATCTAAAAATACTAGATTTTTGGATAATTTTGCCTATTTTTGATATTATTTATTATAAAAATCCGAAAAAGGTAGAAAAATCTTGTAAATTAGGATGGCATGCAAAAAGCTAGTTGCTTTTTCAGCAAATTATGGGATTTTCACAAGAGGGACAGATTGACGAAATCGCACGCGTCGCGATTGTTGTAAATAAGCTGAAAACTACAAATTGAACTGAAAGGAGTGATTTGGGAGATCTGTGAGTAGGTGTCCTGAGGTTTTATCCCCCTTTTGGAGCCAACGGAGCCATCAGATTTGGATTCCGAGTAGTAGAGAGGGAGCTGTAATTTTGATGTACGTTTTGTTCTATGAAGAAGCTCTAGGAGATCTAATGCCTAGAGATTGCTTCTGAGTAATGCGAAGATTCTAGATTCTTTCAATACATATTGATTCAATTCATTGTGCTTTGTTTTTGTAGTGTTTACCACTTGTGTATTCTCTATCTTCTCTTCCATCTTCTATCTCTACTTCCTTCTACTTCTGATCCCTGGTGGATTCGACCTTTTGACAAAAACCCCTCCAATAACTTGCTCTCACAAAGAGCCTTATCTCTATTACTCACACTTTAGATTATGCAGGTTATCTAGTCTCTTTTGGTGATTCCTCATGCAAGATTACCCATGGGAATCTTGTCATTGCACATGGTGCTAAATCTAATGCTCTTCACCCTTGTATCTGAATCAATTGACCATATTTTGACAATGGATGTAGTTCCACATGTATCTCTTTGGCATCATAACCTTGGGCACATGTCCTTGAAAAGAATGAAATTCCTATTTTTTTGCAATATATTTTGCCCCCCTTGACTATAAATATTTTGAGTCATGTAATCATTGTTTATATGGCAGACAGACATGCAATACACATAAAACGTTTGGTATGGCATGCATGGGTGAGCATTGGCTCTTGTTCATTCTGATGTATGTAGTCCCATGTCCTACAAGTCATTAGGTGGTGCAAAGTATTTTGTTACTTTCATTGATGACTATATGAATAAGGTCTGGATATATCCTATTACATAGAAATCACAAGTCTTGGCTACATTTTACAATTGGCTTGCTTTTGGTTGAGAACTAGTCTGGGCATAGGCTAAAATGCCCAAGATCAAATAATGGGGGTGAGTGTGTCACTAAAGCCTTTGAGTAGCTTTGTGATGAGAGGGGTATCAAGCATTAGTTGATTGCCTTGTACATCGCATTCAGAATGGTATGACTCAGCACATGAAGAGGACAATTCGGGAGTGAGTTTGCAATATGCTTAGCCAAAGCAGGCTCACCACAATATTTTTTGGGCTGAGGAAATTACTACTACCATACCTTAATAAAATGATCCCTGTGTATTGCTCTTGAATATCATGTTGCAGAGGAGGTATGGCCTAGAAAATCTCCCTCATATGCTCATTTGCATGTCTTTGATTGTGAGACTTTTTTCCATGTACTTAAGGACAAGAGTAATAAGTTGGATCCTTAGTCTAGGAAATGCATCTTTCTTGGTTATGGGGATGCAAGTAAGATGGGCTATTGCCTATGGGATCTATAGCTCGGAAGTTTATATGTAACCATGATATTATTTTCCATGAGGAGAAAATGCATAAGCAGCCTGAGTATATCGTTGAGATATGCAAGGTGATATTTCAAGAGGAGCCTCCTACTACTATACAGCTAGCTTGCTAGCCTCTTGCATACTTGTTTACTATTGATGCCCTAGTGGCCTAGATCCCTGATGCTCCATACAATGTACAGGCCCCATAGCCACTTTTGAGGTGGTCTACTAGAGATAGAAGACAACCTATACGGTTTAAGCCCTCCATAGATTACGTTATGGTGATAGATGTTGGTGAGTCTCTTACTTATAATGAGGCCATGCATAAAGGTGATAGTTACTCTTGGGAGATGGCCATGTCGTCCAAGTTTGACTTACTGTAGAAAACCATACGTGGGATTTGGTTTCTTTTCCTAGTGGCAAGTATGCTTTGCCATGAAAGTGGGTGTATAAGTTGAAAAGTACCCTTGGAAACTCCAAGTTGGGATACAAGGCCATATTGGTTGGGGCTTCAAGTAGAAACAATCATGTGTTGACTTTGATGAAGTCTTTTCTCTTGTTGTTGTAAAGGTGACTATCCTATGCTTGAATTGGCTTTGGTTGCTCATCTTGACTCGGATCTTTATCACATGGATGTCAAGATGGCTTTTCTTCATGGGAACTTACATGATGAGATTTACATAGAGCAGCCTAAGGGCTTTGTAGAACCTCATAAGACCACCTACTATGCAGATTAAGGAAGAGCCTTTATGGCCTTAAGTAAGCACCTAAGGAATGGTATCGCAAGTTTGATACCTTTATGAATTCACAAGGATGTTCTTGTAGTAGTTATATGGATCTTTGTTTATACACAAAGAAGGCTCGTGATAACAGTCTTATGATTTTGATACTGAATGATATGTTGATTGTTGGGAGTGCTCATGATGAGTTGGATGCCTTGAAAGGTGAGCTCAAGAAGAGATTTGAGATGAAGGATATGGAACATGTCTCACATATTCTTGGGATACGCATTATTCACAATTACTCTAAGGGCTCCTCGACTTATCACAGAAGGAGTACATCTAGAAGGTCCTTAAGCGGTTTCATATGTGGGATGTTAAGCCTATTAGTGGTGGCTATCCTTTAGCTTCTCATGTGAAGTCTAATGTCAAGACAAAAAATGAGCTTGACATTAGCTCTAAGGCTCTAGCTAGGCTCCTATACTCACCAAACTACCCTCATGGCATTACACCCCTCCCTCGGAGCATCTGGAGGCTATATATAAATCTAGCTAAATCACATGTTTGTTTTAATTTGTAATCCAACAATTTTGCCCCTTCCTAACTCCAACATAGGGATTATACCGCACATACAAATGACTAACATCTCATTTTACATACATATAGAGCATCCCTCAATTGATCAGTGTGGCTCCTACAGCTCTCTTACACCCCAAGATTGGCCCAAAGATGCGTCATCTCAAATATAAAATACAAACATGACATTGTCCACCCTTTTGATTAAGTGTTCCATGAGATAGTTTTGTTTCCTCACTTAATCAGTTCCCAAAGAAAATTATTCTATCCTACAGCTTAGGGATCCTCACACTCTCATACTTGGTTAGTAGTTTGAACAACCAATTGTAATGCATCTAGGAGACTTCTTATTTCTCAATATTATATATAAGAATGAAAATGCAAGGTGTAATGCCATAGAGATATGAAATAAATTAACCATAAATCAGCCAATGTATCATGTGAAAAACATTCTTTTCATGATTTTCCTTCAGAAGTATTGCGTTACTTAGAAATCACACCAAATTAATCCATACTATTGTCCTTTATGTAGAAAGATTGAGGTGAATCTACATGCCCTACCTTCACGATACATCCACACATATACCTAGTTTATAGTAAAATTTTACACATAAAAACTAAAATTTTTCATCAAAAAACACAAACTTTATATTTTTAATCATTTATTTTAATATTTATTTGCTAGTTTTCTTTATTTTCAGATTTATGAAGCTCATCAGGATTGTGATTCAACATTACATTCAATATAACTCTATAGGAATACCATTTGAATCATAAAAACCCATGAAATTATCATTTTTCTATTAAATCTCACATTGTGGATTTCACAATTTTGATTTTCATTACGTGAATTGCTAAAAGTTACTAATTATTCTATAATTTTAAAGATATTCAACCATTTTCAATCATTTTTCATCATGAAACCAAAAGATTCGTTATAAAATTCAATAAAAGATACTCACATTATAATCTGCATATGCATCCCATCGGGTGTAACTGCTCCTTCAGTATGCCTTGCAAGTTCCATGTCTAATGGCCCGTTTTCTTGTAGATTTTGACTCTAATAGCACATATAGAGTCTTAGGTTCTCTTTCCAAAAGGATTGGATGCTTCTAAACAGGCCCACAACATGCCTTTAAATGGGTGCCCTCTCAAAACTCTTATTGGAAACTCTTGTAAGGAATCTACGAGAAAAGCTAGAAAGCTTTGAGTCAAACATTATAAAAGCTTGGAAGATGAAACATTTCCATGTTAATGCCAATTTACTAAGGGAGAAGATGGAGAAAGAAAGACAGTGGACATATAAGGCTGAAAGATAATTATGAGTTGCAACTATAGATTTTACGATATTTTCAACTATGACGGCATTAATAAGAAGGGTGGTGACAAAGCTTAAAGCTTTTGATCGCCACCTAACTGACGTAAGAACTGATGACAAATATGAATGCTTTTTTGGAGGAAAAGCTTTGAACCAGAATTGTGAACATATGCAACTTTTCTGAATCTTTTGGGGAAAGCCATGAGCTATAATCGTGGTTATAAAAGAAGGAAGGGCGAGCTCTGTAAAAAGGATACGATGAAGAGAACGACCTGCCTTCTGCAATGAAGGACGGGCCAAGCTCCGACAAACATTGTTGGAAGCTATGGTCTCTGCCGCCAATTACAACAGAGGACATTTGGAGTTGTGTAACGATGATGAAGATGAAAAAGATGACTTTGACATGTTCGGAGAGTGACGAAGAAACGGCCATCCTGCTTGCCACGATGAAGGGGTGACGACGCGGAAGGAACCAGTGTCTGTCATGTCTTCTATAATCGTACGTGGACAACAGTTTCTTGTCTTCCAATTTGATAAATTTTTTTTAATGCTTCTTGGGTATGTCTCGTGCTAGTAGCTCTATCGGTCAAATCTCCTTATCATTGAAGTAAGAGTTCCTCAAGTGTTTGATTGATTGTACCAAGTTCGTTTCTTCATGCAAGTGAATGAATGAATCAAGAGATGGTGGGTGATGCTTTTGGAGGGTAGCCTAGTATGCTCTCGAGTATGCAGGGTGAGATAGCCAAACAGGGCTAGTGCGGCATTGACCTTGCTATGGCAACCCTTTGAAAGCCAATCAGCCATGCTATACTCAAGATTGAAGGGCTGACAGTTATAAATTTATGGCTTCAGCAGAAGAAGGCCCCTACTGAAGGTCATCATCATCGCACCCTGAGGAAGGAAGGACGGTGATGGAGTAAAAGACGTGAACAAAGCCATGTTGAAGTTGATGAAGTGATGAGTTCTTTAGAAGAACAAGAAGCTATAGTGACGATGGCGAGCTCGGACAACGTCGATGGTGGAAAGGCAAAACAAAGATGATGCTGTAGAAGTTGATGTCGAAGCTGTGAAGGCCGAAGAAGGAAGTGATGAAGACTGCGTTAAAGCTGCTGCAAAGTCGAGAATCGAAACATGAAGCTGTTGTTGAAGATGCAAGATGACGAAGACTAGCAATTGAGGAGCTCTGTGATAAAGAAGACAAAGGAGGGGATAGTTTAGCGAGAGGAAGACAGATTGCAAATTTTTTTGGCATCTTGGCTTCATGTTGAACTGCTGTTGCGGTCCTCTTTCAGCAAATCTGACGTGTAGACTTGCAATAGTAGTGGTCCAGAAGAATGAAGACCTTGGTCCTTTAACTATTCCGGTCCATGTAGGCAAATAGGGAAATCATAGCAAATCCAAAATCTTTGCAAGTCATAGCAGGACACAGGAAAATTGCAGTGACTTTATAGGGCTTTGTCAAAGCGATAATAATAGTAGTACTATTGTGAGTAGAGAGATCAGATTCAACACCCATAAACACTCGATTGGAATCAATGCACCCAACGGACTTGCAAGACGCATTACTCCGAGAGAATCCAATCATCCAAGAATTTAAATTGGGCAATTGTGGCAAAGATGACTATGGAGATCAGGATAAGAGATGTCATACGTGCGGAGAGATAGGGCACATCCGTAGGAGATGCCCCTACAGTCAATGTTTCCATTTTAATGAGCTAGGACACATCCAAGTAGACTGCCCTGATCTAAGTCCAGAAGACTTTGAGCCTCCAAGAAAACGAAGCAACACAGGCGCACTCTATGGATATATAGACAAATCAGATCAAGACAAAGATCTAGAGCCCACTAAACCTTATTGGGAGAACTATGTTTTATCTCCCAAGATTCCCTTTTCTCAAGAGCTGATAAAGATCATCTGCAATATGAGCAAAGAGAGGAATCCAAATAAGGTAAATTACACAAGCTCCAAGAAACCTATGAACCTCTGAAGTAGAGGAGCAAGTCTCCATAATCTTTTCTATGGCATCAACCTTTGGAGGAGAAGGCTTCCTACCATAATATCGACACATATGACCAACAATCAAAACTTCTCTAGCTCCGAAAATAGACTTCAATCCTGACAATGCCAAATTTACTTCTTCTAGTCTACAAAGAATCCGCTCAACATCTTTAATATGTGACACCACAAAGAATCTACATCCATGTCAATCATCTAAAGAATCATCTTTATCTTCTTCCAAACATCCCTTGATATGTAAGTCATCAATGAAAGGCATAGTAAGCTCATGAATAAAATCTCATAGAACCTTGTTCATCCCATTCATCATATAGGCAACTGAATTAGTAGCTCCTTGTGAAAGCATACACATTTAGACAAGGCCTAAGGATGTCTTCATTGTAGTCAAATCTCTACTTTCAAGGGCAAGATGGAACTGATCATATCCGGAATAAAGATCACCAAGAGAATAGATAGCACGTCCAGCAAAAGCTTCAGTGAACTCATCCACAATAGGTCCAGCACTAACATTTCAAATACTAACCTTGTTTACTGACTGTAGATCCTATATGAATCTAAGTGTCCCATTCTTTTTAGGAACTGTGAACCACCTGTTGGAATATGGAGCTGAAGATGGCTCTAAAATTCACATATTGATCCATCATTCAAGAGCTCTACCAATTTGGGAAAGTGAGCCCTCGACACAAGAATAGGCCATAGATTCCAAGGGACATGCGGAATGGTAAAAATAACCATAGGCATCACAACCCTAGGATCAACGCATCCAATCTCATGTGGAAAGAAAGCAAAATCTTTTTCATGTCTGCATAACAACTCTTCAAAACATTTTACATCTTCAGGAAGTAGAAAATATTCAGTCCCAATCTTCATCTCTTTCAATGTCTCAGCTGAAAACTTATATCTGATATCTGCATGATCTCACAAAGGAG
Organism: Lygodium microphyllum; assembly: GCF_053477565.2. Lineage (NCBI taxonomy): Eukaryota > Viridiplantae > Streptophyta > Polypodiopsida > Schizaeales > Lygodiaceae > Lygodium > Lygodium microphyllum. Next base: position 103,619,602 of record NC_141146.1, on the reverse strand, counting down.
GCCGTTGCATAGCAGCTCTCCTAATCATCTCATCACTGTATCGGTCTTGCAAACAGTCTAACCTTCTTGTCAACTGTCTTATATTTTGTCTAAACTCTAGCTTCATTGCTACAACGTGCAATTTTCAACCCTCGATGATAATACCCTAGCAAACACAAATTTTGCTGTGTATAAACAACAACATCCAGCTCTTTTTGCTGAAATATGTTAGCAAGGAATACTTTTTGCTGAGAATCCTCAGCACCGAAATTCTTTTGAAGCATGAAATCAGCTATTTCACAATACATCACAAGAGAATGGACCTATAAGGCATATGTGAACTCTTGATTGTTAGCATTTAGCAATACCAAAAGTTTTCCCATGGTATCTGAGCATGAAAGGCCATCATAGAGACCATCTATCCGGTCTTCTTCCTGCAAAACACCTACAATCATCAATTCTTTTTCTTTTCTTTTTACATAGTGCGTGGCAGCTCTAGGCATGTCTGAAATATATTGAAAACACAAAGTACTTTCAGTGGATACACCATAAACACATGAGGAAAAACTACCGTTGCCAAGAGGCGAGAGCTTTCCCTAATTCATACCACCATCATCTCGCAAAATAATGGTACTTAGCAAAAATCCGGCTCTCCTACTAGAAGAGGGGAATCCCTCAAAGAATCTTTATTCCGCTGATAATTAATACAAACAATCATGAACTGGACAGCTCTCTTCCCATCCTTGCTTCGGATTTGTGCATAGGTAGACCCATCATCCAGAACCTTAGTCTCCATCCGAGACTTAGCAATAAATGGCTGTCCCAAAATGATAGGATAAGAACAAAATCTTTGTACAAAGAAATGATAAGAGTGGCCCACATCTCCAATAGAATTCTTCAGATTTGGACAAGCAACATATAAATCTCCTGTAGTGTTGTTGGCCGCAGGCATGCGCCAATCATGATCCACATCTACTAGCCATCTACTAGTATCATATAAACCTCACACAATTACATTAAACTTGGAACCATGATCCAAAAGATCAATACAAGGAGTATTAGTCTCACCAAGCTTGAGACAGTTTCCATAGTCGCATGAGCCATGTGACTTCAAGAAAAATGGCTATGAGGCATCAATCTAGGCGTATCTTCGCTCTCATCATACTGTATGGGCTGAAGTGACTTCTTAGACTGCATACATAGAGCTCCATCTATAGGCTCCTCAAAGGTCTCTTCTTCAGAATCAACCTCCTCAATCTGTAATCCATAGAGAATAGCCTCGACAACAACAAAAGCCTCTCAATGGATCATATCCTGCGTTGGCTCTTCAATAATTTGGCACTTTCTTTTTATGATGTCAATGATAATGTCATGAAACTCTCTCTTGGCAATCCCTAAAACTTCTCCAAGTGTAAATTAAATTTTACAATTAAGAATTCGATCCTCAAATACCTTTTTCAAGTTTGTGGAAGTCTCGATGTTGGACAACAGCTTGGATCTAGGTTTCTTCTTTGGCTTTGAATCCTTTAACTTTGGGGCCTTTTGGTCTTCTTGCACTTTTGGATTTTGCATGTTGGCCATACTCTGCTCTGGTCCTAAAGAAGAAGGCCGAAGAACTGGCTCACTCCTATTTTTCTTCTTTGATCCTTTAGGTTGATCATTATTTCTTTTGTGCTTTTCTTAAACAAGTACTTCAAACCCTTGAGATTTTGCAATATAAGCATAGATAGAGAAGACATCTACGTGATCATTCCATCCATCCCTTTTCTAATTGCATCTCCTATGAATGAAAGTTCAGATGATGAAGCTTTACCTTTCTTTTCTACATGTAGTGCATGGGACCATAGAGGAGACTTATATTTCGGTAACTGCTCCAACTGAAGACCATAGGCATCAGATTTTCTTTGCCACCTCTTGCATCTACTCAAGATAAATTTGTATATTACATGATAGCAGTTGAAGTATAGGAGTCAAATACCAATTCGGCATTGATGACCATATGCCTACCCAAAATCCCTTCAGCAAAAAAGTCTATTATAAACTATATAAGTCCTGGCCACAACATAATATAGTGTCCCGCAATAAACCACGACCATAGATGTGTATTTTGAAGAGGGCTTCACCTTCTTTGCAAGAGTGGCCCATTGACATCTAATATTATCAATCTCTGTATCCAAACCAAGAAAGCATGTCACCAATTCAAACATCCAAGATACTTAATGAAGAAGGTTAGATGACCAAGACCACTCAAACACAAAAAAACATTAATACTCAAAACTCAAATTGGAAATTCTACCAAGCAGTCTGTTTAATGAATGGATACTGAGAAAAAAAGTTTGGTACATTCAAGTAAGCCTACTAGAGTTACATGAATGGTCATACAGAAGACTAATTCACAGAGCACAACATGAGACTATAAAGATTTTTGCAATTACATGAAAATTAAAAATGATATCCAAGGAAAGGCGGCATCGAAATTCCTAGAATCAATCTAATGCAAGGGAATGTCATGACCTATGGTGTCAATCAAGAGTTAGATTTGGGAGAAGGTGGCTTAATGATGGCTTCATCCTCTTTGGGGAGCACTCTCGATCATTCTTCCACCTCCAACATTAGCATCACCGTGGAGGGGCCTTTATCAGGTTGTGCCAGTGCACCCCTGCATAGCCTTGTTTTCTTTTCCCTCATGAATCTTCTCTTCCCATATGGATGTAGGTCCTCAACTTGGTTCATCGTCATTGCAATAGCTTAACATGCATATGACAAATAATATGGCATTCAAAGTGCCTGGCATCCATATCCTATACCAAAAACTCGCAAAGTGAATTTCTTTACTATCAATATCACCTTCCTGGCATTGGTTTCCATAGAATGGCCACCCAAATACCTCAAAACTACCTTTAGTGCAAAAAGAGGTAGCATCGATGTTGCATGAGATTCACGGGGGGTTTGTGAAAGTCGTTCACCGCAGGGACAATTTGAGATGAGAGAAGAACTCAAAAAAATAAAACTTATTTAGAAGAATTTTGAATGAGAAAAACAAATTCTTGATTTAAAAAATATAGGCAAAATATAGGTTCATAGATTTTGAACTGAGAGAGAAGAGAAGAAAGTGAGATGTCATGATTTGTGAAAAGATTTTCAAGGAAGGCGAGGAGCATCAAGCTTCAACTCAAGCCAATCTTCATAGCGACTCACGATGATGGAAACTTCAATGTAGGCAAGGGGCTTAAAGCTTGTTCTCAAGCCTTTTCTCCGAAATTCAATGACGGTCTTTGAATAAGGAAAGGAATACAAGCTCAACCTCTAGCCTTTCTCCCTTGTTTTGATGGCCCTCCTTCTCTCCTTGTCCTCCCTTTTATAGTTTTTGTCCACTCCCTTTCATTCATAAAAGCTTAAGGCGTTTAACTTGAAAGCTTATGCTTTTTTACTACTTTTTACTATTTTCGTTTTTTTTGCCTTGTGCATGTCTGCAACTTATTTGGATCATAACTTCGTCATATGAACTCCGAATATAGTCATGCAGGTACTCAAAACAATTGGAACACATCTAATCGACATGCTAACGCAAGCAAAATTGTGAAAATCTATCAAAAACAGGTGAAAATATTGACTTTTGTAAATCATGTCGTTGTCTCCATCTTTTATCTTGGACAACTTATTCCCTTCAAAATAAATCACAATATATGTTTGCATCCATCTAAAGTGGGAATTAAGTCATCTAAACATAATACTCGAGATTTCAAACTATTCTAGTAAACCATTCTTGCTTCTTGTAAACCAGTCTTGCTTCTTGTAAATCCTGTAGAGATTCTATAGTGTTTCCATGTGTGAACGTGCAACACTACAACATGTACCCCCTGCATGCACCAACTTATTTACCAGTTGCAGCATTGTTCCTACCAAGATCATATGGGTAATCATCGTGGTAATATGACAAGTAGGTAAGTTCACATAAGATATCACAGCATACTCCTAGATCATATGGACAAATCAAAGTAGATAGGCTTTCATAGATCATCATAGCATCTAGATCTTCTTTGGCCGGTTGATCTTCAAACAATCCCATGACTCCAAATTCTCTTTCATTTTTCAATAAAACAAATATTGTTTATGCCTTGACCATATTGACATTTATATTCATATCCATCATAGGTAAATACTCATCACTGTTCAAAGTTAATCTGACCTTCTAGTCAACTAATTTATATTATCATTGTACTCTAGCTTCTTTGTTACAATTTGCAAATTTCAGCTTTTGTTGCAAATACCCTAGAAAATACAAATTTTGTTGTGTATAACAAGACCCAACTCTTTTGATTGACAAAAATTAGTCATATCTTTTTCAAAGTGCATATAAACAACCCAACACTGAGGCTCATAGCTTACTTCAACTACAAGTCCTGTTTGTTGCTGTAAATCAGCACTCTGTAAATCTTTTTGCTGAAATATTTTAGCAAAGAACATTGTTTTGCTGAGAATTCTCAACACCCAAATTTTCTTGTTGCATGAAATCAACAAATTCACAATTCATCGCTAGAGAACTGACTTGTAAGTCATATGGCAACTCTTGATTTTCAATTTTCAGCAATGTTAAAAGGTCCTTCTTAATATTTAAGCATAATAGCCCGTCATAGAGATTATCAGTAACCTCCTCATCAAAATCAATCTCCTCAATCTTCTTCAACTCTATATCGTCTAAATATAAAAAAGAAGTCTTTGGGGATTTTTGATCTTCTTGTACTTTTGGCTTTTGAACTTCACTCATACTCTGCTCTGGTTCTGAAGAAGAAGACTGAGAAATTGGATCACTCCTCCTAGTCACCTTCTTCAAACCGTCAAACGGATCATAATCTCTTCTCTGCGACAACCTTGAGTTCCAAAAAATGTCCATCTTTGGGTGCTTTCTTGAAAATATTCTAGATTGAGTCTTGCACAAACAAATCGGTCACTCTAACCCACAAAGCAGGCATGACAAGATGTAGGAAATAGTTGCTCCAATTGGATAGAACTATGATGAAGTGCATCTAGCTTTCAAAGGCTTCAAGATAGGCTGAAACATTTTGGCCATCAAATAATTTGCACTCACTAACCACAGCCTTGATCGCTTTGGTTGCACCATGCATATGCTCTTGTTCTTGATGCAGCATTCGTTGTTGATCCAATTGTTGCTAATGTAATTGTTGTTGTTCCTGCATAGATAACTGAATCTGTTGATTCTGCATCATAATGGCTGAATAAAGAGTTTGCAATAAAGTCTTCATCTCATCGTTTGAAGAGGAGAAAGTAATAAATGATGAAGGTGAATTTTTTGAAGAGTCTCCCATCTCAATGATCAAAAGCAACGCTTTCACGTTGGGTTCACCAGATGTTGCACAGGGGATGGGCGCGGGGGTTCGTGAAAGTCACTTGCCGCAGGGATGCTTTGAGATGAGAGAAGATAAAACTTATTTAGAAGAATTTTGAATGAGGAAAACAAATTATTGATTTAAAAAATATAGGCAAAATACAGGTTCATAGATTTCGAACTAAGAGAGAAGAGAAGAAGGTGAGATGTCATGATTTCAAGGAAGGTGAGGAGCATCAAGCTCGACTCAAGCCAATTTTCGTAGTGACTCGCAATGATGGAAACTTTGATGTAGGTGAGGGGCTTTAAGCTTGTCCTCAAGCCTTCTCTCAAAATTCGATGACGATCTCTAGCCTCTCTCCCTTGATTTGATGGCCCTCCTTCTCTCCTTGTCCTCCCTTTTATAGTTTTCCTCCAGTCCCTTTCATTCATAAAAGCTTAAGGTGTTTAGCTTTAACTACTTTTCATTATTTTCATTTTTTTTGCCTTGTGTTTGTTTGCAACTTATTTGGTCATAAATTCATCATTTGAACTTCGAATATAGTTATCTAGGTACTCAAAACGATCGGAATGCATCTGAATGACAAGCCAATGTAGGTAGAATTGCAAAAATTCATTAAAAATATACAAAAATATAAATTTTTGTAAATCACGTCATTTGTCTCCATCTTTTGTCTTGGATGACTTATTCCCTTCAAAATAAGTCACAGTATATGTTTGGATCCATCTAAAGTGGGAATTAAGTCATCTAAACATAATACTAGAGATTTCAAACTATTCTAGTAAACCAGTCTTGCTTCCTGTAAATCTTGTAGAGATTTTGTAGTTTTTCCATGTGTGGATGTGCAACACCACGACACTGCATTGTCTGGAGAGAAATCCTTGTGAAATATTATGATATGTCAAGAAACAAGAAAAGAAAAGATGCTTGTAAGGAAACATTGCCAAATAATATGTATATAGATATTTGTCTCTCAGTTGTGTATGTGTACGTGTACATATGACTTGTTACCTTTTTATGATTGAAATGTCCCACATAGTGGACCAACCCGGAATCCTTTTTGGTCTCTTTTAAATTGGAATAAGATGAGGATGCACTGCCTACCAACCTGCTTTCTCCAACTCTTTTAATAAACTCATCTTTGCAAACAAGAAGATGGAAATCAAACATATCAAAATTGAAAAATGCCATAGTAATAGCAACCACTTAACACTAAGAATAAAAGAAACATGCACTACTAGATGAATCTCATCGTTTTATAGCATTCTTCTTGACCATAGTAGGATTGTCCCCCCAATGTTTGGCATTTCTTATCTCTCTTGGATCCTGCCCATGTCCAACACTCCTAAACGCTCTGCAGCTTGAGCAGTCTCTATCTCGGGGGAAATTGACACTCTTGTGACTTAGCCTCCTCAAAAAACAATGTGAGCAGTTGTTTTCCTATCATGTAATCCCCCTCCTTGACTTTTGAGTCGGCCAATAAATATTTATCTGCTTCATCTACAATGAAACCAATATCAACATTGTTGAATTAAGCTAATGCTGTAAGACAGTAGTCCTCACGCATATTTAGTTGATGCATAATGTCCACTAAAAGAATAAACTTTTCATTTTCCGGGCCCATCTTGAAGCTTGGCAAGCATGATAAAGAAAGGCCTTGAGGATTGTCCTCCATCCCTTTACCCTTCCATGGGGCATCCACATCGAATCCCGGCACCACACGGTTTCTACCTACCAAGGCTCACTCTTCCTCTAAGTCGATGGGTATCTCTTCATCATGATCCTCATCCTTTGTTGGTTGAGTCCCTTGAGAGGTGGATGTAGCTTGTGCTTCCAAGTCATCTCAAAGCTGAAGGTGCACAAAACACAAAAACACATACTTGTATTGAATAAGTCAACATTTCTTTGAATGCAGGGGACAACTATCCAAGCACACTATGCCACACAAGGGGATATTTTCCAAATCTCTAGCTTTCTTGTACTTGCTCTATTTAATTACCAAAGCCCTGGATTGACATAAGTCACTCCATCCAGCACAACAACACTCTGTCGAAGGGTTTTCAAAAACAAAGTCGTGACCACAAAGGTCCTTGTGAAATTCCAAGACGGAAGATCAGATCGAGATAGTTACAAGACGAGACTTTGATGACAAGGTTTAAGTGTATTACAATTTTGGTTCAAGTACAAGCGACAAGACGGATTACAAATATAATGATCAATCAAGAGAGTCAATCCTCTCAAGAAAACCACATCAAGATCTATATCAGAATACAAGAGCTTCAAATATGTCACCCAGTCTTCAAGAGAATGTCTTCAACTCAAGGCAAGAAAATCTGCTAATCCAACTGCTAGTATCTTCCAACAAGAGTATCCTCTTTGAACTCGCTTTGTAGAGTTTTCCAAGAGTCTTCAAGGTTTAATACACTGCTTCAAACTCAAGAGTATTCCCCTTTGTTCAAAGCTCTAATTTTTATGAGTAATGAATAAGTGAATATCGATGTAGATCCCCTGTTTCTCTCATCCAAGAGACAACAACGGAAATTACTATCCCAAAAACTCTGCGCCTTCTTTCCCAAATATACCTTGAATAGCTTAAAAAGCTAAGCATCAATATAGCTTAAAGAAAGCTACCAAGTTTGCAGCTCCCCACAATCGACAATGACTCTCCCCTGCATACCATCTGTCTCAAGAGGGAAAGGGAAGTGTCGCTATGATGATCCTCTTGCATAGAGGTAAACACAAGGGAAAGTAACCACCACTACAGGTGGTAGTAGGAGATGCACTTTGAACCCTTTTGCCCGCAAATGCTGATTATCTGCAGATTGCCTCTTAGCCAATTCCTATTGCCAAATCCTGTCAGTCAAATCTTGTCAGTCCTTGTGGTCCTTTTGCTCGATAAAATCCCTTCTTCCAAACACGCAAGGCTGTCGATGGCTGATTTAATGGTAGGTGACCTTGATAATGGCAATGATGAGTTCCGTGTAAGCTTAAATACTTCCATCGCAATTTCTAGCTAGATGCAGACAAGGCTTCCCACCATAGAGTCCCCTTATGGGCTGGCTTGTTTACTCTTAAACCCATGACTAGAGCCTCACATGCACAGAATCATCATTATGCAGCGTGAGCTGGGGAGAAGTTTCCTGGTCGAGAATCCAGACCCAAAATAGACCGTGCGACGGTGCGATGATGCACTCCGTCCAAATTCTTGAAGGTCTGCTCTGCCACACAGATAGATGGCCTACTCGATGAACAGAGAAAGAGGAAGAGAAATTGAAGATGCATGATTTCCCCCCAATAGCTTTACATAGATATGCTTTCTGTAGCCTCCAAATCTCTATGTATAATGTTGGTCTAGTGTAAATAGTCCATCTCCTTGGATACATCAATAGCTACTCGAAGAAGGGTTGGTAGTTTTAAGACACACCGCTGATTGCTAAGATAATCATACACTCTTCCACTCAGACATGAACTCTCATGTTCATCCATCAAGAGGCTTGCTTCTTAGGATAAACAAGGTGAAGAGTCTTCTCTAGGCTCGATGTTGAACTCCAACACATGAAGCATGTATGTCTCCAAACCGTGAGCTTTAGGTCTATTCCAGATGTGTCCTCTAACAGTCCCTAGTCGTCCACTTGTAGGGCATTCTTGTATTTCTTCTTATCTTAGATCCGGGTTTTCTTGTATCGCTTTGACAGCTTCAGCAATCTTCCTTGGCATCAGTTTTTTCAATATTTTTGACACGCACACACATAGAGATAAATACACACAGATAATATTATTTACAATGGAACGAAGTCCCAGCACACACATAGGTTTGAGACAATAACTGGAAACACACTTACGAGAAAGCTAGGGTTCATACACACACAAACACGCAAGCCACACACGGAACAAAATGCAAACACAACGACTAGGTATACACAAAATACAAATGACACACACACAAACTTTTTGGTGGATTTCACACCTCAGATGCGCAGCAGTACGACATCCACCCCCTCTAATCCTGCGCATCCTCCGGATGGGCCAACTACCCATGATCATTGTCATCAAGATCCATGAACAGATCAATCTCTTTGTTGTCTATTTTCGGTATATCAGCAAGGTTATCTATCATATCATCTGTCTCTTCTACTGGAGTTTCTTCTCGTTGCTCTTCTCTTGCAAATTCTTCCAATGCATAATCCTCCTCATCTCTTTTCTTGAAAATCTTGATTCTTTTTCCTACAATGGGCACTCTAAGCACTGTCCCATCCCTCCAATTCTGTCAGCTCATATGTTGCATTGTCAAAGACATGTTTGACTATGTATGGCCCAAACCATCTTTTCACCATCTTCCAAACTACAGTATGCTGATTTTCAAGGTTGCTATCAAAGACTAATACCTAGTCTCCCTCTTCTATTGCTCGAGGTCACAAGCGATGCCTGCTGTCAAACTTGCCCTTATTTCTAAGTCTAGCAACCTTCAACCGATCAATAGCTAGCTGAATATCCTCTGGTCTGCTCTTCAACTACCGGATCCAAAGAGCTAAGAGATCCTCTCTTGTCAAATCCTCCTACCAAGGTAAAACTGACCAAGTCAAAGCACAAGTCTCAGTTGGCATAACCGGTTTTTGGCCATACATCAACTCTGCAGGCATATATCCTGTGTTAACAATGTGAGTCGTAGGATCAGCCCACAAAGCAAATGGTAGAAGTCTCGGCCATTCTCCAATCCGTCCTCTACATGCTTTGGCTAATGCTTTCACTATCGACGAATGCCCTCTTTCACTCTTTCCATTTCCCTCTGGATTGTATGCTGTGGTTAGAGCCAACTTGATTCCTAGTTGAGAGAAAAACTCCCTAGCTTCATCTGCATCTAATTCACTACGATCTACAGTGATCTTACCCACACAGCCATACATGCAGAAAATTTCTTCCAATAAGAACTTACACACTGCACTAGTGGTCTTTGTTCTCAAAGGTCTGCCCTCAACATGATTGGTAAGATCCTCTCTAGACAATACAATATATCTCATCTGCCATAGACCCATCGGCATAGTAACCAAGTCAACTACCCACTTATAATGAATGCATAGCGGATACTCTGGATGCTGAAATATTTCAGTAGTAAACTTTGTTGGCTAAAAGTTTTCAACCCTCTGTGTCTCTATAGGTTGATCATAATCAGCTGGAAACTCTGTTTGCTGAATTTCTTCAGCACTCAACACTTTTTGCTGAGTCACCTCAGCCTCTGACTCTATCTGTGACACAAAATCTGAAATTTCATGAAACATGTCTAGGGACTGCACTAATACATTGCTGGGACAACTCCGCATATCAGCTTTCAGTATATTTTCCATCTTTGTCATCGTATCTGCACAAACCATACTATCATACATCCCATCTATATGCTCATCATCCTCTAAAATACCTGCATTTTTCAAATCTTTCTCCTTCCTGCATATGTACTGCCTGGAAACTCTAGGCTCTCATAACTCATTGAACTATTTGCTGAAATTTCAACAAAATTGGAGGAGAAAACACTGCTGCCAAGAGGCGAGAACTCCAATCTCCTCTGCTCTGTACCACCGTCGTCTCACGGGACAGTGGTACCTAATGAAAATCCGAATCCCTTGCAGTGGGCAAAGGCGCATCTCGAAGAGTATCCCTGTTTCTAGCCTGATTTACACACAGAGTCATAAACTGGACTGCTCTCATACCATCTTTACTGCGAATCCGTGCATAAGCAGACCCGTCATCCATTACTTTCGTCTCCATGCACATCTTTGTGATGAATGGTTGTCCTAGGATTATGGGGTAAGAGCATGAATCCTACACAAAGAAATGGAAATCCTCCTCTGCATCTCCAATAGAAATCCTGACACTAGGATAGGCAGCATACAAATCACCTGCAGTGTTGTTGGTGGCTCTCATACGCCACCCATGCTCTACATCCATAGGCCATCTATTACTTTCATAAACTTTGTAAACTATGAGATTAATCTCTGAACCATGATCCACCAAAGCAACATAAGGCACCTGTTTCTCTCCAATTTTTACCATTGTTTCTATAGTTTCCCTAGCCCAATGACTCCGTGAAAAGTGATTGCGTGGTACCAAGATAGGCTCATCAGTTTCAGCATAATGCATAGGCTGAACTCTCTTCTCTGTCTGCGGAAAAATAGAAGCATTCTCGACCATAACCTCATCCTCATCCTCATCCAACTCCTCAATCGAAACTCGCTGTGTATCAGTAGTAGGCAATGTATGTCTTTTTCTTTTCAGGACTTCTTGGAACTGATCTTGAAACTCTCTTTTCGAGATGCCCAAAACCTCAGAAATAGTAAAAGTTACCTCACTGCCAAGTATCTTGTCATTAAAGATTTTCTTCATGTCCATAGATACCTCTTTTATTTCTTTTGAGCATCCTCCATTTGTCATTCTGGCCCTAGTCTCGAAGACAGCCCTATAGTAGGTGGAGTAACAAACTCACCTCCTCTAGTCTTTTTAGCTGCATTTGGATTCTCTTCATCTCTCTTACGCTTCTCCTGAACAAGTACATCTGCTCCCTGAGATTTAGCCAAATAGGCATAAATAGTGTACCTGTCAACAAGCGAATCCCAACCTGTCTCGGATCTGATGCTAAAACCTGCATTAGACAAAACAGTCTACTAGATTTTCCCCTTGTTTCCCGTCTCTATAGCATAGGTCCATAATGTTGACTGACTCTCAGATATTTCTCAATCTAGACTCCATATATAGAGGCATCTTCTCTAGCTGCTACATAAGAAGTACGCGCAGCCATGTCATCCACTAATTTCTTCATTCCGTCTTTCCCAAAATTGGTAGCAAGCGGAGCTCCTGTTTCAGTCAACTAGATCTTGTCATCTTGTCCCCAAAATACCAAATTTGTCCTCCTTGCATCTTGAAAAGATTCACAATCCCTGCAATGCTGATGGCCTGTACTATCACACCAAATATCTCTCCTAGGTGCACTAGGAGCGCTAGAAGAAATAGTAGGCGTGATTGAGGCAAACTGCTCTTTTAATTTTCCCACCAATTCTGCTTTAACTGACTCTAGTGTCAAATCCGTTATGCCTTTGATTATGTCATCAAGAGAGGAAGGAACCAAAGGAGTGGATGATTTCGGAGCAGAAGGAGATGGCATCGGTCTAGGAACAGAAGGAACGGGAGGATTAGAAACAATAGGCACTTGCATAGGCCAAGTAACTGGCTGAGGAAGAGAAGAAATGACAGGGGTAGAAGCAGACATAGGAGCAAAAGACGACATCGGAGTCATAGATCCATTATGTAGGTGGGTCTTCCATATCCGCCTCTTGATCAAAGTCGAGACTGCATCCTGAGCATCCTGCCAATCTGTTTTAAGACCCATAGGCTTCATGCGATCCTCAAGAAGCTCTTCTAATTCTTCTTGAAGAGCAGGATCTGTATCTTGTAAGAAAATCTCAACTTTCTCAATATCCAATGCTCTTTGTTCAGTGGCATCAAGCTGACTATACCTCTCTTCAAATTCTCGTATCAATTTTGAAGCAGCTAGACCTTTGTTTGGCATGTAGACCCACTCTCCGAATGACCGCCGTGTAGCCATCCCAAAGTCCTCAAGAAAATACTCATCTTTCAAGGCCTTCTTAAAATATTGCCAATGTGAATTTTGAAGGAAAAGATCAGTCACTTTTACCCTCAAGGCGAGTGTGACAAGGCGAAGCAAATATTTGCCCAAAGTCCTGTCGGTACTCCAAAAAATCCCATCTTAATCTCATACATCTTCAAATAAGCCGATACATTATGGCCATCAAATAGCTTCTTTTCATTTTCAACTGCTAGAATCGCCTTAGTTGCGTTGATTGCATTCTCTTGCTCCGAATATAGTTGCCTTTGCTGAGACAACTGTTGTTGATGTAACTACTGCTATTGCTACAAATACAATTGTGTCTACTAATTTTGAAGTTGCATATACATAGACATGTTTTGCAAAATCTGCTTTAAATCATCTGTAGAAGAACAAAATAGGAATCGTAGAAGGGACTGAAGTTGATGCTGAAGTATCTCCCATTCCGAAATTTTTAAATGCGATGCTTTCACGTCGGGTTTACCAAAGATGTCGAAAACAAAGTTGCAACCACAAAGGTCCCTGAGAAATTCCAAGACGAAAGATCAGATCGAGACAGTTACAAGACGAGACTTTGATGACAAGGTTTAAGTGTATTACAATTTTGGTTCAAGTACAAGCGGCAAGACGGATTACAAATATAATGATCAATCAAGAGAGTCAATCCTCTCAAGAAAACCACATCAAGATCTATATCAGAATACAAGAGCTTCAAATATGTCACCTAGTCTTCAAGAGAATGTCTTCAACTCCAATCAAGGCAAGAAAATCTGTAATCCAACTGCTAGTATCTTCCAATAAGAGTATCCTCTTTGAAATCACTTTGCAGAGTTTTCCAAGAGTCTTCAAGGTTTAATACACTGCTTCAAACTCAAGAGTATTCCCCTTTGTTCAAAGCTCTGATTTTTATGAGTAATGAATAAGTGAATATCGATGTAGATCCCCTATTTTTCTCATCCAAGAGACGACAATGGAAATTACTGTCCCAAAAACTCTATGCCTTCTTTCCCAAATATACCCTGAATAGCTTAAAAAGCTAAGCATCAATATAGCTTAAAGAAAGCTACCAAGTTTGCAGCTCCCCACAATCGACAATGACTCTCCCCTGCATACCATCTATCTCAGGAGGGAAAGGGAGGTGTTGCTGTGATGATCCTCTTGCATAGAGGTAAACACAAGGGAAAGTAACCACCACTACAGGTGGTAGTAGGAGGCGCACTTTGAACCCTTTTGCCCGTGGATGCTGATTATCTGCAGATTGCCTCTTTGCCAAATCCTGTTAGTCAAATCCTGTTAAGTCCTTGTGGTCCTTTTGCTTGATAAAATCCCTTCTTCCAAACACGCAAGGTTGTCAATGGATGATTTAATGGTAGGTGACCTTGATAATGATGATGATGAGTTTCATGTAAGCTTAAATACTTCCATCGCAATTTCTAGCTAGGTGCAGACAAGGCTTCCCACCACAGAGTCCCCTTATGGGCTGGCTTGTTTACTCTTAAACCCATGACCAGAGCCTCACATGCACAGAATCATTGTTGTGCAGTGCGAGCTGGAGAAGTTGCCTGGTCGAGAATCCGAACCCAAAATAGACCGTGCGACGGTGCGATGACGCACTCCGTCCAAATTCTTGAAGGTGTGCTCTGCCACACAGATAGATGGCCTACTCGATGAACAGAGAAAGAGGAAGAGAAATTGAAGATGCATGATTCCTCCCCCAATAGCTTTACATAGCTATGCTTTCTGTAGCCTCCAAATCTCTTTGTATAATGTTGGTCTAGTGCAAATAGTCCATCTCCTTGGATACATCAATAGCTACTCGAAGAAGGGTTGGTAGTTTTAAGACACACCGTTGATTGTGAAGATAATCATACACTCTTCCACCCAGACATGAACTCTCATGTTCATCCATCAAGAGGTTTGCTTCTTAGGATAAATAAGGTGAAGAGTCTTCTCTAGGCTCGATGTTGAACTCCAACACATGAAGCATGCATGTCTCCAAACCGTGAGTTGCAGGTCTATTCCAGATGTGTCCTCTAGCAGTCCCTAGTCATCCACTTGTAGGGCATTCTTGTATTTCTTCTTATCTTAGATCCGGGTTTTTTTGTACCACTTTTGACAGCTTTAGCAATCTTCCTTGGCATCGGTTTTTTCAATATTTTTGACATGCACATAGAGATAAATACACACATATAATATTATTTACAATGGAACGAAGTCCCAGCACACACACGAGTTTGAGACGATAACCGGAAACACACTTACGAGAAAGCTAGGGTTCATACACACTAAAACACGCATGCCACACACGGAACAAAATGCAAACAAAACGACTAGGTATACACAAAACACGAATGACACACACACAAACTTTTTTGGTGGATTCCACACCTCAGATGCGCAGTAGCATGACAACTCGTCATGGTCAAACTTTTGAACTCGTGTTCATAGTGCTCAAAGGCATCGAATGCTAGCACCTGCTCTAATGCAAAATCTAACGTAAACATACAAGAGAGCTTGTGTGCTCTAAGCACATCACCTACTCTATAAAAAATTTCAAAAAGCTTTTCCTCTCAAAGCTCCTGGGCAATCTCATCATCCGCAAGAAGAATGACGTTGAACAGTGAACTTCGAGCCATCACTTGATCACAACTCCTAAAAAAGGCACTCAAGAAAATAGGAACCAAAGATTAGTAAAAGAATCAGGAAAATAGGAGCCAAAGAAAAAAAATCAAAAAATAGAAAAAAATGAACTTTGGGCCAATGGGCTAGAATGGCACGAGTGAGGCCGAAGGACCTTCCTAGGGGGGACTCTATCGCACCATTGTGACCCATGTTGATTGCGCTGGGCATGTTGAAGGCCAATAGACTAGAATGGTGCAAGTCAGGCCGAAGGACCTTCCTAGGGGGGGGCTCTATCGCACCATTGTGACCCATGCTGATTGCGCTAGGTATGTTGAAGGCCAATGGGCCAGAACAACATGAGTGATGCCCGAGGGCCTTCCTAGGGGGGACCTCTATCACACCGTTGTGACCCGTGCTAATCGTGCTAGTTGTGTTAGGCCAATGGGCCAGAATGACGTGAGTGAGGCCCAAGGACTAACTAGTGCAAGGCCCAAGGACTACCAATTGGTCCCCTTATTGCACAGGAGAGTTCTCCTAGTTCAACTGTGTAAATGTGTGATCTAGAGGCAAAGATCCCCCAAATGACCTAAAGACGGATAGAGGAAAGCAAGGAGAAGACGAGAGGTGCAAGAGGGATTGCTTTTGGCTTGTGACAAGATAAGAAAAGAGGCAACAGGAGGGGCCATCGTCATACACCGTTGTGACCCATAAGGGAAGATTAAGCATACCTTGTACGAGATGGAAAGGAAAGCAATCAAAATACAATAGGTGCAAGAGGAAAGAAAGTAGGGAGAAGATGCAAGGTTTGTCAAAGCCAACCGCAGGAAGAAGGTGTGAGGTTCGTCAGAGCCAACTGTAGATGATAGCATGGAGAGGACGGAGGAACACAAATCACGAGACTGATTTGTTGGGAAATGTGTTCACTACTCACATTTAACGCCACTTGAAGTGACTCGTATTAAGTTTGTTACATGCCACAGCTTCGACAAAGCTCATTTATTATTATTATTTTGAGAGAAACATAATTTTATTAAAAGGAAAAAAAGAAATTACAAAGAGCCATGAGGAAGGTCCATGGCGAGAATCTTAGTAGCAACACATATTAACCATGCACGTAGGCTCAGAACCAAGCACATAATAGGAATGAGACCCAATATGGAATGTACATAATAGGCTCAGAACCAAGCACATAATAGAATGAGTTTGTAGACATAACATAAGAAATGAGCACCAAATTTGCTAATCAACTTGAAGCTGAGGATGTGGTCATGATGAATAGACTTTCCCTTTCCCCTTCTAAAGAGAATCAAGGAACCCTAATGTCGCGGAGGTTCAACCTAGTGTTGGCAGAGTCTATCCCAAGATTGTTGCCGTAGAAGATAAATTTTTTTCATTGAAGGCACCATCTCATTCCCTTTTTTTTTGTAGGTATAGGAAATTTAGAAAGACTGGTTTTGGGCTTGTCGTTTGATGAGTGGTTTTGGATTTTCTAATTTTTATTTTTTTAAAACAATAGGCACACGGTAAGTTACTTCTTTGTATTGTCACATGTTCCTTGCCTCTTTGTGTTCATGTTGCTCACCTCTTTCCCATGCCTCTTTGTGTTCATGTTGATGTAGTTTGGGTAGAGAATACAACTTTATCTTCATTGAGGAAATCCTTGATACATGTGGGAGATTGTAAAGGTTTAAGTGCATGGACATGTTGGGTTGCCATTACAAAATAAGAAATTTAAGACTAAATTCCTTCAGATAACGAATTATGATAAAATTATACTTATAATCTTTTTACTTGGTTAACCTTTTTACCGTAGAAAGAAATTTTACTATGGGTGGATCAAGTCTTTTGTTTTTTTATTTTTTTCATTGACTGATTGAGGATATTGTGTCTCAATCTTGATTAGGTTAGTTTTTTGTCAAAGCTTCTTCTATTTATAGAATATAAGGCAAGTTTCCAAGCTTGGGGACTCGATTTTAGTGTATGCAGTCGTGTTTGGGTTTTTGGGTCATAAAAATGATAGGATTATTTTGTATATAAAATAGAGGCCATTTATTAGGGATATAAGTGTTGGAAACTAACCAATCATAGAAATTTGGATTATACTCCAAGTCAACAAGAGAATCCATCTTGTCAGGGTAGACAGGGAGCTCACAAAGATATTATGTGAGGTAATATAGCAAGGTAGAGTTCTTCTTTAGGTAGCAACTTATCAAGGAGTGGATAATGAAACAACTCCTTGGGTGGAGTTACTGCACGAGACTCAATGATGGCATGAAGAGATGTGGTCTCACAACATGTAGGATTATACTTTACGAAGCTTACAATCTTTCTATGTTTGGTAATGGTGATGATCTTTCTTTCAAGCATGACTTCATGTTGAAAAGAATACCATTTTTTTCAAGAAATGGGTAGTAGATTTGCATAATTGTTGTAAACTGTCAATAGCACAAGGATCCTTAAGAATTGTATTCTTCACATAGGATGGAAGTATTCAACACATTTCTAGCTGTATCTATGGGGTATGTTGTGTTAACTAATCTAAAACTATGAGGCTTTTGTAGAAGGTGCTCTTTTCTTCCATTGGATGCCATTGAGACACCAGTGTAAGAGCATGTCAAGGTCGGCTAATCTAAGATCCATGAGAGCAAAGAGTTTCACAAAGAAATCTACAATTGTCTTGTTGGAGAGGATTTTCAAACCTTTAGACATTTTATAGATTTATCGGCATTGGTGTAGTGTCTTGAGGGTGGCTAGTGGTGGTGATCATTATGTGCTAATCCAATAGGGATGTATATGTATATAGACTGAAAAGAATAGCCTCTTTGAAATGTAGTGTATCTTTTTCCAAGTACATAGACATGGTCGGTTCTCACAAGTTCAATGAGTCATGGGCTTTGTCTTCTTTAGGGGGTGGAGTAGATGGAGAAGGAGAAGGAAGAGGAGAGATTGAGGGGGAGACCTATTGAGTAATAGGAGTTTGGTTTTTGGGTTCTCCGAGAGTTGGCCTAGGGGTGGTAGTGGAAGGGGTAGTTAGGTAGTTTAAGTAACCATGGCTTGTGACAACCCTCATAGTAGCCTTGTGTTTCTATGAGGATTTTAGGAACCCAATGATATGTGATGCATAGCTTGGAACAAAACTGATGGTGTTGTTGCAATGGTTGATGCTTATTTTTCTTTGATGTGTGGGATGTGGAGGGAAAAAATGAGATTTTAAGTTGCCACTGCCATTATGGTGGTGTGCTAATAGGTCCCTTTTTGTGCTTGTGATCCTCTAGGAGCTAGGCCAAGAAGGTAATAGTTTGGAGTGATTGTCTAGGTTGAGAAATGCATTCAATGTGAGCAGTTTCACACTATACCTTCTTGGAGGAAAGGGTGATGATTACATAAGCATTGGCTAATTGGAGATGAATGCACTTATCAACGTAGTTTATGTTACAATTGGTCAAGTACTTGAAGGTGCACCCTAAGAGAATTTCAATACCTACTCATTTGGTGCTCAAGAGAACACAGAAGAGAAGTGGAATAGTTTTAGTCTTGATTGTGATCATCAATTTTTAATTGCAAAAGAATGTGTAAGGTCATCCTACATAGGGATTCAACTTTGCAATAGTTGATTGTAACAATGGTTGCTTTAGTTTGCTCTAATAAAAATAGGGTACAATATTGTAGTTTGATCCCTCATCAATGAGAGCATTAGCTGTCATTGAGTGAGTGGAGACGAGGTGAGAGTGAAGGTATGCATATGGGATTAGAGGCTCATTAGCAAGCTCTATGTTGCTAATGGTGAAAACTCTAGCATTTATGATGGTGGGTTTAGGAGTGAAAGGCTATAAGGTCGGGTGTTGGCACTATCTATTCTACATGCACCATAGGACTCTCTGCATTTTCCATGGGTGGTTCATGCGATGGATGTTCTAGTGGATAGTACTTCTTAATTTGTTGACATTATAATGGCCAATGGGTTGGTTGTCTATGGTTTCTAGCTCAACATTTTGTGTCCTATTGATCGTATGGACATGGAAACATTTAAGGTCTTGTAATTCTAATTCTTACTTATGCAAGACAAGATCATCCTTGTTGAAGGATCTTTTTTTGATGCATTTATCAAACTAGGCTTTGTATCAAGCCTTCTCAAACAACAAGCAAGGCATGAGTTGTGAGGAATGGTTTTTTTCCAAATTCTCAAGCTCCTCTATGCGCTACTTTGAGGCCTTAGTGCCTCCCCATCACTCCTAGATAGTAGTGTGTAAGCTAGGAATCAAGAACTCTATAATTATAGTGGTGTCAGTAGCATATGTACAGTGAAAAATAGTTTGACATATAGAAATATTGTAGGCTATATGATAGGCCCAAAGTGCTACCATGAGTTTGTGATCCCAATAAGAATTGGGAATCTGAAACTATTTTTTTCAAGACATTAACGAGGATTTTGTTCATGGCTTCTTCCTAGCCATTATGATAACCTACTCCTAAAGAAATCAAGTAGTGATTCTCGCATCATTTTTATGGGTGGCCCTAGCCTCTACCCATTTTGTCATAGAATCTATGAGCCACAATGATGTATCGGGCCTATGACTATTGAGCAACTGGGTTGATAGGTCCAATGAAGACTTTATCCTTCTTGATAAGAAATTTTGTCTATTGGAACTCATCACAGTGTTGAAAAAATCAAGTAGTGTCTTTAAAAATATTGGGCCACCATAATTGCAAGTGAAGCACTTTTTTGGTTGTGAAGGTTGTGTCAAAGTGTCCTCCTACAATGCCACTCTTAGCTTCTTTCAACAGGGTCTCAATCATCTCTAGTTCACATATACATCTCCTAAGATGACTATCCTGCCCTAGGTGATACAATTAACTAGTGATCAATTGGTAATATTGGGCTTCAATTAAGAGGCATGTGAGTCATGCTTTCCCCATCGGTTATTCTAATAAACCTATTTCAAGGATTTGCACTACATCGTTATCCCATTGAGGTGCTAAATCAACCTTGAAGAGTTGAGCTTCTTGATAAATATGTAATAGCTGAGCATTAAGAAGTTGATTATCAACTCCTATGGACTTTTTGCCATCACTCATGATAAGTGGTGGACCATAAAGTATTGTTTTAAGTTTCTATCCAACAATATAAAAATTGAATTCTAGTAACAAAAGAAGCAATGAGCAATGCAACCAATGACACAATTTTTGCTCACAAGCAATGCTTGATGGTCCACAAAGAAAGTGAAAGGCATAGCAAGAAGATAATGGCAAAAATTCTTTACAATATAAACTATTGTTAAGCCCTCATGTTTTATAGTCAAATAATTCATCTTAGTCCTAGTGAGATATTGATTGGAAAAGTTCAAATGGAAATCCATGTTGTGCTCACTAGGGTTGCACAACCCTACACCAATTGTGATCTTGGATATGCCAATGTGTACATGAAATGTGATTGTCTAGTCTAGGACTATTAAAATGAGTGCTTTCATGAGAGCCTTCTTCAATTCTTTGTAGGTGGCTTGGCATTCCTCGGTCCATACATAAGTGACTAGTATCTTATAAAGTGGTTGAGCAATCGCAACATAATTGAGTAGAAAACAATAATAGTAGCTAGTATGGCCAAGAAAACATTGGACCCCCTTTGAATTTGTAGATGGAGAGAGGTTCATAATAACTTCAATCTTAGCTATATAAGGGGAAATTCCATTTTTGGAAATAACATGAGCCAATATGATGCAGCAATGCTTTAGCCAAAATTGGGATTTTAGAGGATCCTAGGACAAGTCATATTGTCAATATCTCTCAAAGATGAGCTAAAGTTTCTCAAGGTGCTCCTTCCAATCGGAATGGATGCAAAGATCATCCATAAACACCTCGAGCCATTCCCATAGCATGTCCTTAATAAAGATAGTGTACATGACTTTTTAGAGTAGCATAAGGGTATTAGTTAGCCCAATAGGCATGTCAATAAATATAAACACTCTCTATTTAGTGGAAAATGCAAATTTTAGTTTATCTTTTGGATGGACTTGGACTTGGTCCTAAAAATCTATCTATGAAGTTGTAAGCTTCCTTTCTTGCCCCTTTCTCAAACATATGATTTGTATAGGGGAGGAAATAATGGTCTTGTAACATTGTGGCATTTGGTTTCTTATAATTAATGCCTACTCATATTTTTCCATTTTTCTTAAGTGCCACAAAAATGGATGATACCCAGTCAATATGCTCAATTGCATAGATGAACCCTAGTATTTGCAATTTCTCAATCTCATCCTTCACATGATGGGGATGGAGATGAATCATGGGATACTATCTTTGAAATGGGGTGAATAAAGACTTGTAGTAGGATCTCCTTAAGGTCGAAGTACTCCATGAAAAAATATCTTGATATTCTTTCAATAATTCTACAAGTCGTGCTTCATCCTTGTCACTCGGGTCTTTAGCTATATATGTAGGTCTAGGGGATTCCCTAGGCTTTGTGATATTCACCTCTTTGGTCTCTTAATGGATTCACTAGATGTTCCTTCACACTTAGCTCCAATAAATACATTTATTAGGTTACATTTCTTAAATTTTGTAAAGTATGGAGGTAAATCAATGGGATTTTTTAAGCTACAAGATTTGACACAATGCCAGGTGTCTCATTCTTCAAATATTTTCTTTGAGAATTGATTTAAAGTTTGGTTTTAGACTACACAAACTAGGTAGATTGGGGAATTTCTAGGTCGGAATCACTATCACCCTCTATATCATAGTCAAAGCTTTGGTGGTCTCTTGGACTTTATGATTATCACTTTCTACATATAAGCAATATCTCAAGGTCAAAACACTGATTATTGCTTTGATGTCTCATTTGTTCGTAGTCCAAAACTTTAAGATAGTTAAGCCATTTCAATTGGGATATTACCATGATGACCCCATCATTCATGAGAAAAGTCTTAGGTCGAGAGGGCTTGGTGTCCAAGTAGATTTGCTCAATGGTACAACCATTAGTGTCATAATCTATGGAGTTGGAAGAAAAATACTCATTGTCTTGATTTGGCAGCTCATCTTCGAACTCAATTCCTTAGCATCGATGCCTTGGTCTTGCTTTAGTGAGATAAAAAGGTCATTGTGAAAGTCAAACATGACATGGTATAAGTTGATCCATCACCATATAGGGCTTTTGGGGTTTGATGAAGATTCTAGCAGTTTAGAGAGTTTGGATGATAAACGTGGTATTCCTTTAGTCCTCAGGACATCAAGTGTGCAAAGAACACATGGTAATGTAAAAGCTTCATTGAGTGATCTAGTGGTACCTAGGTCTACTAGGGTTAGCCCTATTAAAAGATTTGGTTTTGAAGGTTATATAGCTCATCATTATGATTATATGGTAAATGTGGTTGAAGATATTGAGCCCACTTGTTTTGAGGATGTTATCTGTCATGCTCATTGGGATGCACTCATGGATGACGAGATGGCTACATTAGAGACCAACAAGACTTGGGATCTAGTACCATTGCCTAAGGACAAGAAAACTATTGGTTGTAAGTGGTTCTATAAAATTAAGCATAATGCTGATGGTTCTATTAGCAAATGGATGTAAAGTATTTGTTTTTGCCTAATGAATTGCAACAAGAGATATATATGGATCAACCACTAGGTTATGATAATTTAGAGTATCCCACATTTGTGTGCAAGTTAAAGAAGATGATGTATGGGTTGAAGAAAGCATCTAGAGCATGGTCTGACAATATCAGAGACTATTTTATCAATATTGGCTTTTATCACCCCCCTGATACTACTGATCATTCACTTTATGTGAGAAAGGGAGATGCTGGTTTGGTCATCATAGTCATTTATTTGGATGACTTGATTATTTCAAGTAGCAATGAAAGAAGTGGAATCAATGTTTTCAAGTGTTTGGACCTAAAACGGGCCCAACATTGGCTCTATGGCACTAGTTAGGCCTCTATTACACACTTTAAACCACCCCACATGGCCTTGTGGCCATGAGCATATAAGAACTTTGTGTTTGTATGGTTCTATAGTCCAACAAATAGTTCTCTCCCTACACGCCTCATAGGATGGATTCCCTAAACATATTGGTATTGTACACCACGTTAACACACACAAAGGGAGCACCCCTTGACAAGTGATTACCACGGTTCCACTACGGCTCTTTTACACTACCTTGGGATTGGCCCCAAGATGCGCCATGTGAACATAGAACACATTCAAAACATTGTCCACTCTTTCAATGAATCGATCTAGGAGATAATAGATAATCCTCATTGCACAAACCCAAGATGAATATCTATCCCTATGGCTTAGGATACCTCACACTCTCCACGTAGGTCATTGCCCATATAAATAAGTGCCATGCATCTAGGATGATACTATATGGTGCGTGCAATGCAATTGTGTATGACCACTATGCCCAAACAAGTTTATTCATTTACAATCGGCATTGTGAAAGTGCAAATATAGTTCTCTTCATGATTTTGTTCTAACTTGTGGTTCCTTCCTTGCTTAGGGCTAGTATAGAGCTTTCTCGTGCTACTAGACCCTTTTAACTTTAGAAAAAAACAAACCCTATATGACATGCATCATAAAACATTACTTCAACATACTTTAAACACTCAAAAACCCCCTTCTCCCTACCATTTAGAGTTATGCACTCATTGATAGGTTTAAGGCATAAACTTCATGTATTTTTCTTTTACGAAAGAGATAAAAATCCACTTTAACAAAGAGGTAGGGCTCAATCGAGGCTAAATATCATGCTTCATCTCTACCATACATTCACGAGCATAAATCTTATTTTTCTACTATTTTTTGAATGCAAAAAACCTATTTTTTCCTTTTTAATTTTTTCTAGTTATTTATAGAAAATTACTTATATTTAGTTATTTACTAGTTTTGATTGATTGATATTACTTAGAATGATTTTCTTATCACGTTTCAATCCATAGGAATTGCATACACATGATAAAAATCCAAAACCCACATAATTTTCCTTAAACCGCTTAGTCTCGGGTTTCGCGTGTTTAGCATACAATTATTATACGATTGATTTTTTATGATTTCTTCAACATGGCTACTAAATCATAACATTGACACTCAAATACAATCATTTTTAACCATTTCCAACCAAAAGTTATCATCAAACAATGAAATTGATGACTTACTCATCTTGAAATCGCACCTTACGACGTACATATTTTGAAATTGGAGACTAGTTGATGCTCTTCAACGGCCATTGACGATCCATCCAACCTTGATTTATGCTTCTTTTTACTCCTGCATCATCAATGATCAAAATATTTCCTCTCAGCCCACCCCCTTCTCTCATACACTTTTCCACCATAAGAACATACAACAAGAGGAGAGAGGAGAGAGGAGAGAGAAAGACTAAAATCAAATCTCTTCATAGAATACGTCAATTTTTTATCTGTTTGTCACGATGGAGGGTGAGAAAATCGAGGAACTCATCACCTAAAGCATTCCCCTCATGGTGATCAACAACAAAATCACATTTTTAAATCCAAAAATAGGGCACTGAAAAAATGCCACCCCACTCCCACATTTTGTGAAATGCCATGTCTCTTCAAATCTAAGCTTAAACAATCTTACTAAGATTTAACCACAAAAAAACTAGTTTATGTTTGGAGGTTTTACCACTTTGGCAAAGTGGTTTTTTCTATTTTGGTGGGGAAAATGAGCTCGGATTCGATTGACCAGCTAGCTTCACGGCATCAAAATCTATAAATTAGGCCTCTATTATGCACTTTTTGGCTCTAAGGATCACATAGCTACTTCGTACGTGAAAGCTTGCGGGGATTAAATGGGGGGTCAAACGAGCTTCGATCAATGAACCAAGACTTGCATTGGGTTCTTGGCATCGAACTCCATCAAGTAAAACTCCAGCTCATCAATCTGCAACCATTTCATTTTGCATGAAATTTGATCTTTGACAGCTTGTCGGACTCTTTTTTACTTTGAAAAATGGCCTCTATAATTTGATCTTATTAGCGACCACGGGATAGGGAAACTCAGCCTGTCGAATCCCACGAATTGATCTACACAAAAGAACAACATAAAAAGAATCAAGTTGCCACAAAAAATATACACAACAAAGCACAAGAATAGCTTGCATCCTGTACCTTAACAAAATCAAGGCATGAAGATCCACAAGGAATAGGCCTAGCATAATCTGAAAGAAATCTAGAGTGAGTCGCTAACTAGGTGCTCCAACATAGATTGTTTAAAAGAACTATCAAAGATGTCATCCTAGATGGTGGCCTGAGCTACATACCTAACTAAGGACAAGTGGACGACGAACTCTTGCTAGGTGAGGTCTCCTATAGCTTGCTCATTATATATTTTCTTTTTAACACATTGTGCTTTCAAGTTTCCATACTTGTGTGTAAAAAGGAGGAAGTTGAGCGTAGAGTGACCCATGGAGAATAGGGCATTGACCTCATGTCATCTTGACTCAGCACCCAAGAACCTACTAAGCTCTCACAAGGTGGCACTTAATCCTTTTTTTCCACTCACTTTTACTTTTTCTCCAACCTTCCTTATTTCTTTACTTTGGCTAGGTGCTATCCCTAAGAAGACAAGGCTCTCGCCCCCCAAGAACCTACCAGACCTTTGCAATGCAATAATCAATTGCTCTTAATAAAATTTTTTAATTTTCTTTTCTATTTTTAGGGGTTAGGACCCCTTTTTGCACACCTCTATATTGTTTTATTTCAAGCATATTCAAATTTTTCTCTTCTGTTGATTTTAGTAGGCTTCTCTAACTGCCTCACACTAATAGGGACTCCTAGAAGACAACTGCCTATAGCAGAACACAGTCACTAGGACTACCTTCTAAAAACAAGTCTTTCAATGCATGATAATGTCTTTATAAGAGGCAGACAACTACTCAAACCTCCCCCTGAAATATTTATTCTAACCCTAGGACTTCATGCCTTAATTTTCAGTCCCCAACAAAAGAAAAATCTTCCCAAGTACATAGAAACATATAGAATAAAAGAAAAGCACTCATAAAGGAATAATATCACCTAGAATGGCCACAAGAAGCTTTTGTGTAGCAAAGACTCCCTCCAAGTTCTGTTGAATTTGTCTAACACAACACTAAAATGAAAAACCATTAACCGCTTCTACACTAAATAGACACATGGCTCTCTTGGCCTAATGAAATGTGACATTACAGTATAGAATGAATGGCCCTCTTCGCCTAATGCAATCAAATATTAAAACCAAATAGAAACAACCCTCTTGGCGTGATGAGATAATCCACAAAATGACCATTCAATAGCGCACTGTTGAAATAAACCCTTGGTCCTAACATAACACCACTACAACACAAAACAACTGATCAAGGATAAGGACCCCTCAAGCCCTCATACACTAAGTGGAACAGGTTATTGGCTAACCCCCCTGCATAAATAGCAAGGAATGTCCAACGAATATGACAATAAACAATTCTATACATCCATAATAGAATAGGAAGATGCTCAATTGCTACTTGACTCATAATCCAAACTAGCCATCGATAGCCAAAATAGGACATGTCAGCCAAGAAAACCCCAAAGTAGTCTTGGGCTAATATTAGAAGTAATTATAAGAGCTCCCTCGAACCACAATTGAAAATGACATCTTTTCCAAAAGCATAATTAGTCAGGGAATCCACAAAGTGATCTCACCGTTGAGGAACTAACTGACAAGTCACCATCTCAAAATCTCATAATCAAACTCCTGCAAAGTGATTAATCATTTTGCTAAACGGTCAGGTGGCAACAACTTGTTCATCAACAGTTTAAGTCCTTCCACCTTCGTAAAAAATACTACTTTCTCATAGAGAATATAGTTTCAAAATTTCTTCTTGTTGTGAAAACCATTCCAAGGCACAATTTCTCCATGTAAGTATAGTTGAATTCAGATATCCCCAATTTCTTGATAGCAAAGGCTATTGGATGATATCCTTTCTCTTCCCATATTTGGGCTCAACAACAATCGATATCATGCATTGTGGCTGCTAAAAATATATAGAAAAATTCACCTCTTCTGGGTGCTTTTAGGATTGGTGCTTTTGCTAGTTCTTGCTTCACATCCCCAAATGATACTTGACAAGATTCATTCTACTCAAATAGACAATTAAAGGATAATAATAGATTCACATTCTCTAGACAAGATCAATAAATGCTAATGGATAATAATCATTAACTGTCTACTTATTAAGCTCCCTAAAATATAGTTTGGTTTCCCTCTTCTTCAAGCTCTTTAAAAATTACAGTAGATGCTTTTCCTTTTGCAATTGAAGCTTGGTTCTTACATTTGTATTGTCCTTGGCGAGGAATTTGGCCAAGATTTGGGCACTAACTTTTAAAGTGGCCTGGCTCATTATAGTGGAAACACCTAGGTACTCCTGAATTACTTGCTCTAGGTATGAAGTTCCCGACTGCACTTGTTTTTACCCTCTTTCCTTGACCAGGTGGACACTGAACTTGGGCTTGCTTGACATAGCCGCGTGGAGTCCCTTTGTTTTGATTCTAGAGCCTATTATTTCTTGGCTTTGACTGAATCTCCTAAATAAGAGGTGCTGCATAAATCAAAGCATCTTGTAGATCAATTGGGCGCATAGATTCAAGGCGTGTGTTCAAAGGAGCATTCAATTCGTGACAAAACTTAGACACGTGCTAAGCAATTGTCATGGAAGGTGCATATTTAAGTAGTGAGATAAATTTTGAGTAATATGCCTCCAAGCTCATTCCCAGTTATCTTAAGTTAAAGAACTCATTCATTTTTAGTGTGTGGTAAGCTGGTGACAAATATCAACCATGCACAGCTTCTTGTAGCTTTTCCTAGGTAATAGCTATCTCAACAAGTCCTTGGTCTTTACACCACTGTTTCCACCACAGGCCCGCCTCATTGGTCATTCAACTTGGCGATCATAGCCTAATTAGCAAGGGTAGTTCCCGCTACAATAAAGTAGTTCTCCATGGTCTCAATCCAAATCTCTGCCTCGGCTTCAATGTCATCGCCCTTGCCATCAAATTGTGGTGGCTTAAACTACTTAAGGAGATACTTCTTCTATTAAATTTCCGTCGGACTAGCGACAGCTATATTACCCTTGGTTATCATAAGTTTCATGAACTAGTTTAGTGGTTAAACTTTTCAGCTTCATTTTCACATTAATATATCTTACTAGTTTTGTAAAACAATGATGGGTCAAAGAGCATAATATTTTTAAAAAATCTAGCCATTGTTATATTTTATTATCAGTGCCATAAGGTATGATTTTTAAAAGTAAGGGATATTTACAAATGGCACATGTTTACAAGTAGAGATACATCAATATCGATAGGTTAGGCTAGATGCTATGTACAATTTTCAAAATAGGATATCATTATATCTTTCTTTTTCAAGGATGGATACTAGTTACATTCATGTAGAAGAAAGTAGGCCAATTGTTGTCTATGTTGAGAAGCTCATACTATGAAAATGGTATATCTGGAAAACCATGGATAGGGTAATCTCGATACTTGCAACGTCCTTGGAATTATAATCCTATCGGCAGGGATTACCTTCAGTACCTTATCATAGACATAACAGTCTAGACGTATCTACTGATCACTGGTAATCTTCTAGATAGACAAAAAATAAAGGCCTCAACTACTTTTAAATTTTCCATCCATTCAAGGTGTTTTAGATTAGTCTTTATGTTGAAGAATTAATCGGCCTCGATGTCACAATAACGCTCATCCTAGAACCATCTTCTTTCATGATTCACACGGGATGGATCGTATAGGCGATCGAGTATCCTCATCATTTCTCTTCTCCACTCCTTATCTATGGAGTTCAACGCAGATGTGTACATTGCTCAAAAAACAAGGAACTGGTTCTTGGCTTCATTATTCTGCCAAAGTTCATCCCTTAACAATTAGCAAGGTTCATTATTCCTTAGAACTGTTGGTCTTAGAAACCATAGATATTTTTAATTTCAATTATACTTTGATACCACGTATCACATGCCTACCTAACAATTCCTTGGTAGCATGTTTTAGTAGTCCATTGGAGAACTATCCTAGACAGATTCGCCATGCACTCATGAGAATGCACAAGGTCTATCATCTAGGTTTCCCAAAGTCCACCCCGTAACAGAATGTATCGTCCATCCCCACGAGGATCAACCTACAAGCTCAGGGTCCTAATTTGAAAACTGAGATCTTGATGCATCAGCTAGCTCCATCAGAGGTGTCTCACAAGGAATTCTTGTCCAATTGGAGCAATTGTAGTTACCCTTGGTTCATGAAGTGCAACACTTTTTTCCAGCAAGGTGTGTTGATCGACTGGCTAGTCATTGGCAGCAAGTGTATGCCTTATCATAGTAAAGCAAAGCAAAAACCACTTATCCAATACTAACATATGATGCCTCTACAGGTTAACATCCAATCCATCCCAAAAGTAGCTATTCAAGAGCATTCATG
Source organism: Lygodium microphyllum (assembly GCF_053477565.2). NCBI lineage: Eukaryota > Viridiplantae > Streptophyta > Polypodiopsida > Schizaeales > Lygodiaceae > Lygodium > Lygodium microphyllum. The sequence continues at coordinate 103,589,582 of NC_141146.1, read as the reverse complement.
CACCTCCTCCATCAATAATGCACAAAACTCCTCAAAAGTCAAAGCTTGAGGTCTTACCTGAGTTTAAAGGGCAGTTACTAGTCCATCAAACTTTTGTGGATAAATCCGAAGACACCTCCGAGCTAGCTCCTCGCTAGTCTTTTGTATCCCAGCGCCAGCCATCTGATCACACAGATTCTTAATCCGAGTGATGAATGCTTTAACTGTGTCTCCTTCAACAAACTTCTCCACTGCTAGTTGATTCTCAAAGTTTTGAATCCTTGTTTGGTTTCGTGTTTCATACAGACTCCTTAGTACATTCCAAGCCTCTGATGCTTTGGTTGTATGCTGAATCAAAGTCAGAACACTGTCAGAACAGCTTGTAACTAAGGCACACAATGCATCTGCATTCCTTCGTTTCCAAGCTCGTAGAAGATCTGCATTCGGAGGAATCATCACATTAGAATTTGATGGGTCAGGGGTAGGCTGTGGTTCTACGTCAGTCCCCAGCACAGCCTCTAGAAGCTCATAAGAATCAAGGATAGTTGTAATTTTGAACTTTCACAAGGTGTAGTTTGTACCATCTAACTTGCCTTTGCTGAAGGTTGGTGGACGAATCCTCAGTGTTTGAATAGCCAGTACAGTAGCACCACCTCCTGCACCGCTTCCTAATGCGCTAGAACTGCTTCTGGAAGTTGACATAGTTTCTCGTTGCTGTTGCAGCCTTTGCCTCTTGCACACTCTTCGATCTCTAGAGCCCCTGGGCTCTGATACCATGTAAAAATTACACGGCGCAGCGAACAGAATCTGAGAAAGAGATAGAGAGTACACAACAGATAAGAGGAGAATTAGTAAATTCTTTAGATCCAAACACTTGATACAAAGATGGCTCTGTCCACCTGTGCGCTTCCACTGTGTGAAGCTTAGATGGTGATCTAGACAGAAGATAGGTGAAGAGCTTAAGGCTAGCTGGAACAACAACTCTGACTGGGTGAAAGATGAATGATTGATGGGCTGTGAAGGGGTTTACCTTTTATAGCCCGCGAAGGTCGTTAGGTCGGCCTGCTGACCGACCTACCATATGAGCCTCCACTAGTCGGCCACGAAATATTCCAGAACTCTTCAATAGCTATTTTTTGACATATAGCATGCTTTATTTTAGACACTTTTATTAGAAGTTATGGTAGATTTTTTTCAATACGGTTTATTCTTACAACAAGTTGTCTTTTCATTCTTGAGCTTATTTCTTGAAGATTTAAAGGCTCCAATCTCATTTAAAGACATCAAGATCATATATACACCTAAGGCATAACTTCATATCTTTGTTCTAGTCAATATATCTTCAATATTTTACTCATTTCTATACTTTCTATAGGTGAAATCAAAGTAGTACTCTATTTCATCCATTCCTTTTAGCCATTGTAAGTTTGTTTTTGTGGGCAAAAACCTTTGGACAAGGAAGGATTGTAAGAAGCTAGAAAGAAGATATATTTTAGTATGGAATTATTAATAATACCTTGTCACACTGACATAGGTATTGTTCTACCTGAGAGAACATCACAACATAGCAGAGAACTTCTTGAATGGATTTACAACCATTAGCACTTCATAACATTCAAGAAATACATTCAAACACAAAGCACACATCGTACTTAGCAACATAGAATTGCTGATCATCAAATACTACACTATTCCCTATCTCCATAGCCATCATTGATTGAACAACTTGAAAGAGAATAACATTAAGACTCAAGAGACAATCAAAAGATAATGGGATCAAAACATCATGTGCAGTTCTGGGTGCTGCACTTAGTCGTATTCCATATCTTATAAAAAAGAAACTTCTCGAATACAATTGCTTGATGTTTTTTTTACCTGCACCCTGACTTTTAGGTGAAACATCATATGAAGTATAAGGACTGCTTTACATATGCTGATCCAAAAGACTACATGCATACTAATGCTAAGGTGTAAAATAGTGCTAAATATATAGTGAAGTTCAAGTCCTAACACCTGGCACAACCCAGTGGATGACTAGAATAGTCATGACTCAAACCCACAAGCATGTAGATGGCTAACTAAACATATGAAAACTAAATATGATAAAGAACTACTCAAAGAACATAATTATGCCTTGCCAAAGGCCTTGCACCACTTGACAAGCCACACTATGCTATCATGAGTAGAGCCCCTCTAGGATACTCATAATCCTCTTATGCAGTTGCATAATTGGTTCTAAGAGTCAGTGGGATGATCAAAAGATGTCATGAACAAAACAAAACTACATCCAAAGTAACAGCTAGACAAATCTAGAAGTATATAAAATGATGTCTGCACATGAAGATATCCTAGATTCCAGTGCACCAACATCATGATTTTGAGCTATCCCATGATCCATAACAGAAAATCCTAATGAAGTTTATGAACCACCTCCTTAATCAGACAGAATCATGCTCATCAGATCGAAAATCTCTATGCTGCAACAAAGAAGCCACATGCTCTTCACTTGCTCTTTTTGCATCCAAAGCCTTCTCCAGTCTTGCATTTACATCCATGCATTTTGTCTCCAATTCTTCCACTTTCAATCTCAAAGCATCTCTCTCATACATGAGATCCTCATAATCCATTGACACAAAGACATTTTTAAGCATATGATAAGGCCAAGAAATCATACCATCAAACCTATCTGCAACCATTTGCCATGCAACTTTGATATCATCCACCAATGCATTTCTAATATCCTCAAAGTCAGACTTCAATATCACTGAAGCATTCACTTCAACTTCAACATTGCTCAAAATTTGCTTTTCCACTCCCTGCAATGGCTCAAATTTCTCCAATAGCATTTGATAATCAACCTGGAGTTGAACATGTTTCCCCATAAAAGACTACTTCTCCTCCAAACATTGAGTCCTAAGTTCACTAGTCCATTTTTCAAAAAATGCAGTAGACATTTTGTTTTTATCCAACATTTGCTGCATATTTGCAATTTTAACCCCAAGATCCAATTCTAATGCTTCATACTATGACTGCTTTTGTTGTAGCTTCTGATTCAACTCCTCAATTGCCTTCCGCTTGGCAGCTAGCTGATCCTACAATTCAGTAACCCAAACAACAATCTGAGCATTCTGCTTATCATAATCCTGGAAGTATGCCATGAGTTTCCACATAACTCCAACAGCATTAGAAAGATTGTCAAACTGACCATCATACATCCGAAAATTAGTTGAACGTGAAGGTATTTTGCTGGACCTTTAGCCACATGCTGATCATCAAAGTCATTGCCAAGATTGTTCCGAGCATCAACATTAGCATCTTGCTTTTTCTCCTCTGATGCTAACCTACTTCTCAACCATATCTTCCTAATTTTCTACTTCTTCTTTGCATAAAAATTACCATCCATTTTAGAAGCATCCCCATCATACCGCTTACCAACATGAAGTACATCTTTAATACCTGCATCTCTATGGTCTCCAAATTTGGAAGCCACCTGCTTGGCATATGCCTCATCATATCCAACCTGTTTCAAGTCATGATAAATAGCATGTTTTCCAACATCACCATCAAACATATCATGAGCATCATTGACATTTTTAAGCTCATGAGAAACATCAACTGTATGATCGGCTTCCATTGCATCTTTTGCTAAAGAATACTATCCATTTTCAACAAATACTCAGTCGTAAGCTCTGGATACAAAACCAGTGCATGCTCATACAACCTTGCTAGAAAACAACCCATCCAAGATTTTTGAAAAACCTTATTGGTTTTTGAAATTTTAATATCAGCCATACTCTGCATAGTAAAAAATCCCATAAGTATCTCTAGCAATGCTATGTGTCTTCACGAACATCATAAAGTGTTCCATAAACCAATGCAACTGCAATGTCTTGACACCATCAATGCATTTTAATACATAAACATTCCTAGGCCCTGCTTGGTCACTGAAAACATAATGCATTTGGTCTTCTATGCATCGATATGCAATTGGATTATCATTCATAGTAAGTACAAACACTTGACTGACAATGGTATCTGTATGGAGGCATACACATCTGTATGGAGGCATTCACTGGAGCCCCAAGAGGAACACCAAGGAAAAGGAAATTATCTTGCAAGAAAATCTACCTTGTAACATCAACAAGCTTTTATTTCATTCTTTTGATCATCAAAACAAAGAAACAGCAATTCTTCACGCAGCATCATAGTAGATTTCTCCCACGGATTTAATAGAATCAACCATAATCTTCAACATCTTCATAGAATCCATCAATATAACAAAGAATATAAAAGAATACACCATCTTTGAATGGAAATCAATCATATATTATTCATCTTCAATGTCTTCATAGTTCTCTCTCTCAATCTCTCATATACAGTTACACTATTTTGATAGATTTGACTATCTCTCTCTCTCTCTCTCTCTCTCTCTCTCTATCAATAGTATATCATATCCTCACTACAATACTCTCATAATAACTCTCAATAATCCTTCTTAGGTCTTGGATTAACCTCCCAAGAGGTATGTCTGATATGAAGAGTCACCAGAGCCACTACAGTGTCTTTTCACAGCTCACTACTGTCACTGTCACTCAGTCTTCTCTTCAGTCTTCAGCAGCTACTTCTTCCACTTGTTTAAGCTCTTTTGAACTTAGATTCATCCTTTCCAAAAGTTAGAAAACTTTCCCAAAGTCACACATACATTCTACAGAACAGTTACAGAAGGTCTACAGAACAGTTACAGTACAATACCATAGCAGCTACAGTACAGTTACAATATAGAGACAGAGCAGAGACAGAGGCTCTACAGAGGGTTACAGAAGGTCATCAAAACCTCATAACTCATACTCAAACCATTCCAAACTATCAAAAACTATTCAATAGGCTTCCAAAATATCTCAATATTCATCAATCATCAATCCATGCTTCATACAAAAGACAATCAGAACAAAATAGAAGCTATACAGAAGGTATACAGAACCAATAAGACCCTATGAGAACATCATAGAGCTTCATATCTCCACTGAAAATCATCATGAACTTCCAAAAAATAATCAATATCATCCAAAACACTCTCAAATACTTCCATTATCAACCATACATCACTCTAAATCCATCAAAAATCAATCATTCAGACAGGAAGTGTCCTCACACTTAGAAATGGAAGTGTCCTCGCGACCTAAAAATCAATCATTCAGACCTCAAAAACAACAAAAAGAAATGGATTTAGACCTCAAAAATCAATCATTCAGACATCAAATACTTCCATTATCAACCATACATCACTCTAATCCCCACACTTAGAAAGGAAGCGTCCTCGTGACCTAAGGAAAAGAAGAATATAAGTTCATTAAAGAGATCAATTTTATCTTCCATCGGATCTTCAATAATCTCGCTAATTCACGAACCCACCCCAACTTATTACCTGTATCTGATAGAAAAATAGTACTAAAGGAAAACTTCGTTATTCATTAACTCATCTGATTAATTATTTAAAATCATAACAAATTTGTAAAGGATATGAGAGGTTCTCTTCAACTTTCCACCATAGGCTATCCATATACAATCAATTGTTTGAAAAGAGCTCTCGAACAAATTATTCTCAATCAGCATGATCTCATCACATTCAATTATTACAACACACACACAAACACTAACACAACCATCTGAATGACACCTCCAAAAAGAGAGATATATATCTATCATTAAGAATCATCCAAAATACATTGAAAAGGAATCAATGAAGGTGATCCCTTTTGAAGGCTTGGTGGTTTCGAAAACAATCCATAGAGAAGGATTCATCTACAAATGTCTTTGGAGGATTTTGAAAGAACTGCAGGCAGCACATCCTTTCTAGCAAAACAAGGTATCTACTAGGTAGACATAGGGCATGAAAATACAGGACATCCAACTGGTGGGAGTCAATGTTCACATTGACATTTATACAAAGCTTTGGAATGGCCTTTTGATCATTATGGGAATGCCTATGTATGTACGCTAGATACCAAGCAAAATCAACTGTCAATCTCACTAAAGGATCTAGAGATTGTGAATATTGATGAGAAAAATGAAGGTAGTTCTCATATGCTTGACTGGCAGTTGTCCAATCTCCTGGAATTATTGGCTAGTTAATCTGAGGTCCTGTAAGAGAATTAGTTGAGCTCCATCCTCTTCTTTTGGGAATCTGCTGATCAAACCCTTTATATTCACTAACCAACTGAGGGGGTTGAGAAATAGAAGTCGTAGGAGATGGAAGTGGAATAAGTAAAAGAGGATGAAGAGATGGGTAGGCAAAATCATAAAAGAAGGAATAAGATAAAGGAGTGGCTAAAAATTTAAGAGAATCAGTTAGGAAAGGTGTTAATTGATAAACAGAAAAAGTAAAAGGTATATGGATAGATGGTGAAGGGCATGGTGGAGAAGGGGAAAATACTCTATCTTCGATAAAAGAACAATAGGTAAATATGGGAATTTGAGGAAAAGATTGAGGTTGGAAAAGAAGAGGTAAGATTGCTATTGAATTGGTTTGATAAAGGAAAATATAGGTATCATAGCGATGAGCCATTGGTTGGTAGTACAATAGGCTAGGAACAAAGGTATCATAGTGATGGAACAGAGGGACCTAAGACAGATCTTCTCTGGTAGGCATAAAAAAGGGTTGAATAAAATGGATGGTTTTTGAAAAGGTAAGCTAAGAGATCTAGTTAGTGCTTTGTACATAGGTAGAAGCTATATTCTGATGTTGATTCAGGACCACAGAATCAATCATTGAGTGCCAGGAATTGTCAAGGCAAGTAGCCACTTTTGAGGAGTAACACTGGAACATGTCATCTATTCGCAACTCCAAATAGTTGACATATAAAACAGCTTGCAAAACCACATCCCCTATATACCATGCCATATCTACTTCATCTGGAATCAACAGATCTCCCTGTAGATACATGTATGATAGCAACATGGTATCCGTCATCACAGAATCTTCAAACACCATAGAGACCACTTCTATCAGTAACTCAGGAGACCAAGCCCCACTCCAACCATGCTCTGGAAGAGGAAGATCCATCGTTGAAAGCTTCATATAAAAGGCCAACTTTTGCAATTGATAGTGGACAAAGAAAGAATGGTCCGGAGGAACATATTCCTGGAAATGCTCAAATGTTGACCATAACAAATCCATCCTAGACTGCAATCTTTCCACTTTATCTTGGAACAAAGGACACAATGTGGCTTGTCTCTAGAGAACTGCCAAGTCTTGCTTAGAGATAGAAGGAATCATAGGAACATTGGGGCTTGGAGGAACCGTGACTGCATCAGTTGGTCTTGCAACTGCTTGATTTGGGAAGCTTGTGATTCCATTGTGTCATGATCAGCCTGTAAGGCTGAGAGTTTTGCATCTAAAAGAGTTTGAAACTCTTGAGCTTCTTTGGACATCCTCTCCTTCTCCTCTGAGATTTTAGTGACCTCTGATTGAGCTTCTGTTAACTGAATCTTCAAAGAAGATATCTCTTCTCTTTGAGTCTCAATCATTTGGGTTTGTTGCTCCATCTGCTAAAACAGATCTGTGAGTGTGTCTTTAGCAGAGGCTAGCTTTGATGTTGCCTTATGCAACTGGTCTTTGGATGACTGCATCAGTTCTTCATAAAAGAAAGCATACAGCTGTTGAACACAAGCTATTACTGAAAGTTCAATCGAACTCTGGATGTCTTTACAGAGGAATGGAATGGCATCTCCCGACACTAAACTGTTCAGTGAAGGGACTAATATTCCAAGGAACCCTCTCGATGTGCTCTAAACAAATTGCTACATGTGAGGTAGGCAGGGGGCTCACTGCCAGAGGTAGCAGGAATTGTGACTGAAGGAAGAACTGAAGGAGCTATATCTACCACACGCTTCAAGCGTTTTCACTGAATGACTAGTGGAGGAGGGGAATCAATATCCTCTATATCAATAGGTTCTAACTCTTCTCAAGGTGGAGGGGAAGGAACTGGATCAGATGGAGGAGGTGGTAGCACACCCTTCTTTAGGCGTGAGTACATCAAGAAAGCATATAGATAGGATCCATAGGTGACATTTGTAACATTTCCTCTAGTTACTTTGACAAAATGTTGGTCCATCTTTGTAAGCATGTAAGTACTCCAATCAAAGGCCACCCCTTTTAATACCATCTTGGAAGCTGTAAAGAGTTCTTTGGACAAGTAAAGGGATGGTGTTTTGGCAGGCATAAACCTGTCTTGGAGGAACTGGCAGACCAACTTCCAAAGAGGATCAGTGATCATGAAAAAAGATACGCCTAAAGTGTTGATCACTTTCTTGACATCTAGAATGTAATATTTATGCTTGGAATATTAAAGAGCTTGGGTCACCGCACGCCCGTGCAAAAGCGGTGCAAATTCATTTTCCACGCCGTCTAAATATTGGCAACTAAATCCTTACCCAGCACGTGCAACAATGAGGCCATCCGCATTGTGCAATTGAGGCCGGGGTTTAAGACCGCAAAGCCACGAGAGAACACCCTTTCTGAAGGGGCAATTGGATAAATTTTAGGCAAATTCTTTTTCTAATTATCCCTTCCCCCAGCCAATGCATGGCTGGAGGAGAGGGAGTAGGAAAAGAGCAAGTGAGGGGTGTGGGGAGCTTGTAGAGGTGGAGTGCATGGGGAGAAGAGAGGAGCATGAGAACTCCACATGTGTGGAGTCTCTCCCCCCCCCCCCCCCTTAGCACTATAAAAACACCCATTAGCATGGGCATAGGAGGCACGGAAGGAGGAGGCTACTGCACTGGGTACGATCAATGAGAGAAGGAAATAGGTCGTGGTGTTGCACGATTAGAGGGAGAGGATGAATCCGCTGCTTCCCGTCATCATCTCACGTGACCCCCCTATGGCACGAGCTAAGGAGAGGATTGGATAAATGAAGGGAGGAGTCTGTCACACTGGGGAGGATCAGAGAGAAGAAAAAGAAAAGGCTGCCGTGACCGTGGCCATAACCAGATCTACCGCCTGCTACCACCATTGCAGATCACTGCTGCCCTTAGCTCCACAATTGTCACCATCGAGTCAATCTCCCCTCTCGTCGTCAATTTTACCCCTACCAATCATTGGCCCTTCTTCCATGTTTCTGGATAAGATAGAAGCTTCTTGAGAAGCTTCTAAGGGTGGGCTTCCATAAGCCCCATTTCTACAAGCCTCCCCAGGTTTTTTAAAGAACTGCATTTTGGTGAAGAATTTTCCTACCCGCCGGGGAGAAGGTAGATCTTGAGGCTGTTTACCAAGCTCGGAGAGGATTCACAGATCGCGTAAGGGCGAAGGCAACCCAGAGTCCATAAACACACTACATCTACGATGGCTCCAAAGTCCAAGTTACAAGGCGCACGCGCGGAAGTCTCGGACCCAAACTTGCACATGGACATCTCTGCAAGTCCTCATAATCATGTTCTTGAAGTTAAATTCCGCGTTGGGCATGTTTAAAATTCATGGGGAAGCTATAAATACAAATTGCTTATTCATCTTACAAGCGTAGTCGCATGGTTCCATTTTTTATGTGTTTCCAAAGTAATGAGTCTAAACGCCTATTGCTTAGGGCAAAAGATGAAATTGTTAAGTGCATTTTTGACTGGCCATGGAAAGAATAAACATTTTAGGCTATATCTTCCTTGTAGTGATTTGCATGAGGAAAAGTCGTTAACACCCGTAGGATGTTATCCGAAAAGAAATTGCAGAGCACGAAAATGAATCTATGGACTTGCATGTTGCATATGCTTGTAAAGTGGAATAAGTCAACACTAGTCCTATAATATTCGCTTTGCATGAACTTCATTAACTACGTTGTAGTTAGGAAAGGGTTGCATGTTACATATTTGTCATGCAAAAAATTCATTCATCAAGAGTTGCATTTAGGAAAGGTTGCATGGCTTATCAAAACATGAAACTCTAAAGCTTAGACAAAAGGGTTGTAGGCATGATTCTTTGATGTAAATCCTAGTAGGTCCTATGTAAGTTATTCTCCAAATTATCATGCGTATTGACTTTAGAAAGAAAAGATAGGGTTATTGTAAACCTTTTGGTGCATAGAAGTAATGAATCGCATGTTTACATGCATTCTGACATCTTGAAGCTATTTACACCTTTAGAACAACTTTACCATCTCTAGGAAAGGATCGTCTTTGTCGCAAGATAAGTACATCAATTTAGCTAAATCACTTGTAATATTATAACCGTTAGGGATTCGTATGAGAATAACTAGTCGATATGATAAACAGCTCAAGTAATAGCTAGGGTTTGGCATGTCAGAAATGTAGGCTAGTATCGTACTTGGACACCAAGTCAAAACCCACAAACCCAAAGGTCCTACCCACATTCATGGAAAGTTTGGGTCAATTGGACGCACATGCAAACAATGCTCTAGGGTTCCACCCTAAGGAATCGACCGACCTAATGTTAAAACTCAGATTGAGTTGGAAACCCTAGGACCGAACGTTGTCGGCCTATTATAATTAGGGTTGGGTTGGGTAAAAAGACACCCTAAACCATGCTTCTTGTGTAAACAAAAGTCCTTGACCAGGAAACACCATTCAATGGGTGAAATGATCCTTGAGATAGATGCGACACTTGTGCAACAAGTTGCAACGTCGCATGGCCTTGTGGTTTAATCACAAGATAGATTTGCCATTCCTTGGAATGAGGTTGGCAGGTTCTAGCACAAGTCTAACTTGCAAGAGGATGAGTAGACATCCTGTTACATCACCTTTCTTGGGTTGAATTACCAAGTTAAGGGAAGTTATGTTTTGCCTGGTAAGCAAAGGATCAATCAAGTTAGAGTGACATGGTCGCCAGGATTCACTGACTGAACTTAAGAAACCTAAGCTAAATGGTTAATTTGGGTTGACAAGGTATGTCCCTAACCCAAGGACAAAAGGGTAAAATAAACAAACCCTTGGGGATCTTGCCAAGTCGCAATTGATTCCGGATCGAATGCTGGATGTATTCGAAGATAAGGATTCACTCCTTAGCAGTTGGCCAAATTAAACAACCACTGGATTGATTGTGTTTGTAACAGTTTAGGAGCATTGTTTGCATTGTTTGCTCAAGGAACTAAAGATGGAAAGATAATTAATGCTTCAGGTTGAAGACCTAAAGGGAGAGGTAGCATCAGTTACCCCCGACTTTCTACCTAACCCTAACCAAGGGTGTTGCTAGTCGCATCCGGAACGTGGACCGAACCCGCCGCGAGAGGTCTCTCCGTTGGGCACTACTTGGAGCAGGAGGACGCTTGGGTGCCAAGGGGAGCTCTGGCAGTAAATCCCTTGCCTTTTGGGTCCTGCACAAGAGACCAACGTAGCTCGGAATTGGATCTCAAGGCCTGCATACTATTCTATGGACGGAATCTTGGATTAGTAATCCCTATGGATTGCTAGATTGCCTTTGGGCGGATTATGGATTAGCCTACGGGCTGGATTATATGATGTTTTCCAAAGATAAATAAGATCAACTGTTGAAAAGAAACTTGGTTAACACTGCTTTTCTATGTCAGTGCTAAGATTACGTGAAGGAACCAGTGTCTAATTGGCTAATTAAGGAAGCTGTTTTTTGCATGTCCAACTAAATGTGGTAGGTAAATAGAAAACTAAAACAACCTGAGGAAAGTGTGGTGGATGTGGCCATGGGTCCATGCTATGGATGGGTGGTCTCGGTTGGTCGAGAACTTTTCTCAAGTGAAATGGATAGCATGGAACTTATCTCGAAGGAAATGAACAGCAAGGAATGTTGACCTAGAATCTAGGTTACTAGAACCCCGATTTATGTTGTTTTAGGGGAACAAAATGGGACTATGCCTTATGGGCAGAGAGGTCGAGCTTTGCATTCCCTCTCATTTTCCATTCTCCTTGAACCAAGTGCGGCATGAATCCGCATCAACCCTGATGATTCTGCGTAAAGTAGTTCGCCTGGGGTTCGACGCTAGTTACTCTCTAGGAATTTGACCACTAGAGGAAACCGTGATTGAAGTCGACCCTAAGTGGGAATGGCCGGAATGCTTCCGCTTCGTGGCAGACTCGGGAGGAGCTAGATCGCAAACCCCGTAACATTTCATGGAGTGCTGGGCGGCACTTTCTAGACCCTCTTCCCGATGGGCTGCTAAGACGTGTCCTACAAGGGAACAGGTGGACACGTTACAGTTGGTATCAGAGCAAACCAACGAGGAACTACTGTTTTTCAAGAAAACTTATTAATGAAAAGTAGAGCAAATGTTGATGATAAGATTGTCTCCTTACTTACTTATCAATGCTGACTTGCAGAGTCATGAAGCATGGAACAGATTCTTGGTGTTCCAGGTCATGTTTATGACCGCGATGCATATCCTAGACCGCATCTACAATCCATCACCCTTGTACATGGAACGGGGATGGATGGGTGTTTCAGGGATCTATTACATAGCTTCCCACCGACTTGCGTAGCTTCGAACCAACTTGAAGAGAATCAAGTGGATGCAACCATACATGTCGGCGGTTGAAAGGTTAAGCAAAACAAGTATGTGTACGAGGAAGTGACTCGAGTAATCCCTGCCAATAGAATTAAGGTGTTGGGACGTCATGAGAAGAACGGATATCAAAGGAAAAGATACCCTAATCTTCCAATGACCTATCGATTCCTAAAAATCCATGATCCCAATCTGTACTATTACTCAATTCCAGTAGCTGAATGCAACAACATCTTATTCTCCTCAAATTAATGTATCAGCTTGTTCCATCGCCCCAAGTACTCCATAAGGGCTATGCCCATATGAATGAAATAAGACTTCTTTTTATCAATGATTGTATTGACTGTGTATATTGATAAAGAAGTAAAGTGATTTGGTCACTTGGCTAAAAGCTGAAGTGGACATGTAATGTAATGTGGAATTCGACTTCGGTCAAATTCAGGGTCATGTCATTCGGGCCGACGAATGCACCTGCCACCTTCAACTGGTTAATGCAGGATATCTTTAGGCCATATCTTAATGACTTCGTACTCGTCTTCTTCGACAACAACTTAGTCTATTCCAAACAGGAAGAAGATCATGAACCCGAGCTTCGCATTGTCCTTGAGACAATGAGGGCACACAAGCTTTATGCCAAGATGAAGAAGTGTGTATTCTTAAAACGTCAGATTGAATATCTGGAATTCATCGTATCAGCGGAAGGATTAATCTTAGTGGATCCGACCAAGGTCAAAGATGTTCTAGAATGGCCAATACCAACAATTGTCAAGGAAATACACAGTTTTCTTGGATTGACATGATGGTATAGGGTCTTTATAAAAAACTATGCTTTGATTGCAGCGCCACCACTGACCGATCTATTGAAGAAGCAAACATGAATTGTATGGTCACCTGCTAAACAATCTAGCTTTGATAGACTAAAGCAAAGTTTAGTATCAGCACCTATCCTCAAACTTCCGGATCTTGGTAAGGAGTTCAAAGTAGTAACTGATGCTAGCACACTTGCCTTAGGATGTGTGCTTATGCAAGAAGGCCACCCTATAGCATACTCTTCAAGGAAATTGAAGAGCCATGAGAAGAATTATGCCACTCATGATCTGGAGTTGTTACTTGTCATCCATGCTCTCAAGCTTTGGAGACACTACTTGCTAGGTAGCAAGTTTACCCCAGTCAGATCATAAAAGTCTCAAGTGGATCTTTACCTAGAACGAGCTCAACATGAGGCAAGGTTGGTGGATTTAAGTGCTAGAGGAGTATGATTTTGAAATCAAATACCAGCCTGGAAAGGAGAATGTAGTTGCCGATGCACTCAGTCACAAGGCATTCCTTAATTCTCTAATCTTGCAAGATCCATCAACAATTAGATCTCTAGCCACAAAGGTATCCATGCCAAACAATCAAATACTTGAGCTAGCTAGAGAAGAAGCATGCCATGATCCAACCTATTAGAAGATGCTAAGGGAGATCCCTATCAAGGATCAAGAACCAAAGCTACAGGCTAAGTATAAAAAATTCTCTATCAATAGTGGACTTGTCTACTATAGAGCGAGATTATGTATACCAGCAAGCCAGTCACTCAAGCAGAAGATGCTTTGGGAAGCTCATGACTCCCCTTTCTCAGGACATCCTGGTTATGCCAAGACCCTCAATGCAGTCAGGAAGAGATACTATTGGGAGAGGCTTAAAGGTGACGTTCTCAAATATGTCATTGAGCGTTTGTCTTGTCAACATATTAAGACTGAACGTGTCAAGATGCCAGGAAAGTTGTAACCACTTGACATTTCCCAAATGAAATGGGAATTCATCAGTATGGACTTTGTTATGGCCTACCCCAAGTTCAGGGAGGATACAACTCCATTATGGTTGTGGTTGATATTCTCACTAAGGTTGCACATCTTATTCCTGTTAATAGAAACTATAAAGCCTCAGACATTGCAAGGTTTTTCATCAAGGAGATATTCAAACTGCATGGGTTACCCAGGGGAGAGAATGTAATATTTCCACTTAGAATATTAAAGATCTTGGGTCACTGCACGCCCGCGCAAAAGCAGTGCAAAGTCATATTCCACATCGCCTAAATATTGGCAGCTAAATCCTTACCTTGCACGCGTAACAACGAGGCCATCTACATTGTGCAATTGAGGCTGGGGTTTAAGACTGCAAAGCTCCGGGAGAACACCCTTTCTGAAGGGGCAATTGTATAAATTTTAGGCAATTTTTTTCCTAATTATCCCTTCCCCCAGCCGATGCATGGCTAGAGGAGAGGGAGTAGGAGAAGAGCAAGTGAGGGTGTGGGGAGCTTGTAGAGGTGGAGTGCATGGGGAGAAGAGAGGAGCATGAGTACTCCACGTGTGTGGACTCTCTTCCCCCCCCCCCCCTAGCACTATAAAAACACCCATTAGCATGGGCATAGGAGGCACGGAAGGAGGAGGCTGCTGCGCTGGGTACAATCAGTGAGAGAAGGAAATAGGTCGCGGTGTTGCACGATTAGAGGGAGAGGACGAATCCGCTACTGCCCGTCATCATCTCACGTGACCCCCCTATGGCACGAGCTGGAGAGAGGATTAGATAAAGGAAGGGAGGAGGTTGTTGCGTTGGGGAGGATCAGAGAGAAGAAAAAGAAAAGGCTGTCGTGACCGCTGCCATGCCCAGATCTGCCGCTTGCTACCACCATTGCAGCTCAGCTGCCGCCCTTAGCTCCACGATTGCCACCATCGAGTCAATCTCCCCTCTCATCGTCAATTTTACCCCTACCAATCATTGGCCCTTCTTCCATGTTTCTGGATAAGATAGAAGCTTCTAAGGGTGGCCTTCCATAAGCCCCATTCCTACAAGCCTCCCCGAGTTTTTTAAAGAACCGTGTTTTGGTGAAGGATTTTCTTTTGCACGGGGGAGAGGGTAGATCTTGAGGCTGTTTACCAAGCTCGAAGAGGATTCACAGATCGCATAAGGGCAAAGGCAACCCGGAGTCCATAAACACACTACTTCTACGATGGCTCCAAAGTCCAAGTCGCAAGGCGCACGCGCGGAAGTCTCGGACCCAAAATTGCACGTGGACATCTCCGCAAGTCCTCATAATCAGGTTATTGGAGTTAAATTCCGCGTTGGGCATGTTTAAAATTCGTGGGGAAGCTATGAATACAAATTGCTTATTCATCTTACAAGCGTAGTCGCATGGTTCCATTTTTTATGCGTTTCCAAAGTAATGAGTCTAAACGCCTATTGCTTAGGGCAAAAGATGAAATTGTTAAGTGCATTTTTGACTGGCCATGGAAAGAATAAACACTTTAGGCTATATCTTCCTTGTAGTGATTTGCATGAGGAAAAGTCGTTAACACCCGTAGGATGTTATCCGAAAAGAAATTGCAGAGCATAAAAATGAATCTATGGACTTTCATGTTGCATATGCTTGTAAAGTGAAATAAGTCAACACTAGTCCTATAATATTCGCTTTGCATGAACTTCATTAACTACGTTGTAGTTAGGAAAGGGTTGCATGTTACATATTTGTCATGCGAAAAATTCATTCATCAAGAGTTGCATTTAGGAAAGGTTGCATGGCTTATCAAAACATGAAACTCTAAAGCTTAGACAAAAGGGTTGTAGGCATGATTCTTTGATGTAAATCCTAGTAGGTCCTATGTAAGTTATTCTCCAAATTATCATGCGTATTGACTTTAGAAAGAAAAGATAGGGTTATTGTAAACCTTTTGGTGCATAGAAGTAATGAATCGCATGTTTACATGCATTCTGACGTCTTGAAGCTATTTACACCTTTAGAACAACTTTACCATCTCTAGGAAAGGATCGTCTTTGTCGCAAGATAAGTACATCAATTTAGCTAAATCACTTGTAATATTATAACCGTTAGGGATTCGTATGGGCATAACTAGTCGATACAATAAACACCTCAAGTACTAGCTAGGGCTTGGCACATAAAAAATGCAGCCTAGTATCGTACATGGATGCCAAGTCAAAACCCTCAAACCCAAAGGTCCTACCCACATTCACGGAAAGTTTGGGTCAATTGGACACACATGCAAACAATGCTCTAGGGTTCTACCCTAAGGAATCGACCAGCCTAATGTTAATACTCGGATTGAGTTGGAAACCCTAGGACCGAACACTCTAAACTCTACTTCTTGTCTAAACAAAAGTCCTTGACCAGGAAACACAGTTTAATGGGTGAAATGATCCCATGAGATAGATGCAACACGTGCAACAAGTTGCAATGTTGCATGGCCTTGTGGTTTAATCACAAGATAGATTTTCCATTCCTTGGAATGAGGTTGGCAAGTTTTAGCGCAAGTATAACTTGCAAGAGGATGAGTAGACATCGTGTTACATCACCTTTCTTGGGCTGACTTGCCAAGTTAAGGGAAGTTATGTTTTTCCTGGTACGCAAAGGATCAATCAAGTTAGAGCGACGTGGTCGCCAGGATTCACTGATTGAACTTAAGAAACCTAAGCTAAATGGTTAATTTGAGTTGACAAGGTATGACCCTAACCCAAGGACAAAAGGGTAAAATAAACAAACCCTTGGGGATGTTGCCAAGTCGCAATTGATTCCGGATCGAATGCTGGATGTATTCGGAGATAAGGATTCACTCCTTAGCAGTTGGCCAAATTAAACGACCACTGGATTGATTGTGTTTGTAATAGTTTAGGTGTAATATTCCGCGTAAGAAACAATTTGGATAAATGGAAATTTTTTTATTTCCCCCTATCCCTCCACCCGACTGACGAGCTGGAGGGGGAGGGAAATAGTAGGAGCCATTAAGCTCCTTGTTGGAGCCTTATGGAGGGAGCGGGGACATGCGTGTCGACACGCAGGGAAGGGAAGATCCCCCTCCCCTCCACTATTTAAACAAGGGGGCCGCCAGAGATCCCAGGCTGGAGTCGTGAGAAATAGAGGAAGAAGGGTCAAAAGAGGCCATGCCACTGCTGCGTCGTGTGGCAACCAAGAGAGAGGGAGGAACAGAAGACGCTGAGGCCTCGCCGCCTGATCATCACGCCTTCACTCGCCGCCGTAGTCTGCCTAATAAGCTTTCCCCCCTCCCACGTGGAAGCTTTAGAAGCTTCCTGGGGGGAAGCTTCTAAAGGACCTTCTTAGCTCCCTTTCACCCCCCCCCCCCCCCCCCCCCCGCGGGTTTAATCCCTCTAAAGCCTTTTTTTCCTTCCCCCCGATTTTAAACCCCCCTAGGATTTTTAAATTCCCTTTTCCCCTTAAGCCCCTCGCTTGACTTTGGGAACCTACCCCCGGTTTTAATTCCCCTAAGCCCTTTTTCACCCCCTTATAACCCTTATAACCCTTTTTCAACCCCCCTCATAACTCTTATTTTCCCACAACTCCCTAAGCTTTCTTCCTAATCCCCCGTATCCCCATTATTATTTCCCCCCCCCCCCCGAACCTAAAAATCCAAACCATCATCATGGCCTCGGATGGTATCCCGTAAGGGAGAAATAGCCGTGAGATAAAAGATAGGGAGGGAAAGTAGAGGGAGTGAAAAGAAGAATTGAAGGAGGAAGAGTGGGAAAAAGATAAAAGAAAGGGAAGGAAGGAGAATAAGTGCTTTCTATTCCTTCTACCCCGAGTCAAAATCCTCCAAGGGTTCCGTGGTTGCAAAACCACACTCACCCATAAACTTTTTTGATCCAAAGAGACGGTGGAATTCCAAAAGAAAGAGGAAAAGGCTATCTCACATTCGAACTACGATGCCGCCGAAGAAAGTCCAAGGTGTAGCTGCGGGAGGGTCATCTCCCGGTATCCATGTGGATATCTCACCCCAAAACCAGGTTTTTCTTATTGGCTTTAATTTGGTTTTAAGTCGATCATGCAAAGAAAAATTGTTAAGGATAGGATATATTTGTTCGAGTTATTTGTAACGAAGGAGTTTAGCTTATGAATGACAATGTATAGAACTTAGCTTTCTTCAAATTGCATCAAGCATTATAAATTATGAGCAAGATTAACCATTTACTATAGTAGTATATTTTAGTTAAATCCTAAGGTGTAGAAATTATATCTTGCACCATTAGTCTTATTCCTTTCGCAACGAATCGTTGTAAATGGTTAAATTCATGAAAGGTTTCTTTCGATGCTCAAATTACTAGGAAGTTATCTTGAATATTTGCACATCTTAGCAAGGCAAGTGTTGTTAGTTGGCATGAGCTCATCTTTAAGGAAAACGGAAGTTAAATTAAACTGTATTGACTGGGAAGTAAATTGTCACAAGGATAGCAAAACCGTGACAAGACGAATAATATTACCTTCCAAAAGATAACTGAACCAATCTAAACATAGAAACATTCATACCCTAAACACTTGACTACTTTCCTTACTGTAGGGACAATCAATTCGTAAAGATAAGGAACTAGGGTTTGTCCCTAAGGTTCTTAAAAGAAGAAACCCTAGGCCTGACATACGTCAGCTTAAAGAATCTAAACAGATTATTCCATCGTAGGACTTGCGCAACAAGTATGAAATCATTTAGTCTTGTGATTGATTCACAAGGAGAAAGGGTAAAAACCCTCATCAAGGACGGCAGATCCCTACGCAAGTTATCTTGCAAAAAGACGTATTTTTGGATATCCTTCTAAATAAGAAAAGTTGTAAACTGGAAACTAGCATATCTTAGGAACTTTAGGGTTAACCAAGTTGGGTATGCCCTACACCGGAATGTAAAAGATCTTGCCAATTTACAAGACACCTTGGGAACGAGTGCAGATACACTCAAAAGGAAAGAACACTTCCTTAGCAGTTTGCCACACAACTCGGTTGATCAATGGAAATGTTTGTGCTTGCTAGAGATTTTAGGGCTCTCTTTGAATTATGAATTACAAATTAAATGAGTACCTCTACTTCAGGTTAAAAGGCCTGAAGGGAGAGGCAGCTTCAGTTACCCCCGACTGCCTGCCTGACCCTAACCAAGGGGGTTGTTAACCGCGCCGGGAATGTGGACCGAACCCGCCACGAGAGGTCTCTCCGTTGAGCTCTACTTGGAGTAGGAGGACGCTTGGGTGCCAGGGGGGGCTCTGGCCGTAAATCCTTCGCCTTCTGGGTCCTGCACAAGAGGCTAACGTGACTCGCGATTGGATCTCGAGGCCCGCATACTAGTTGGCGGGCAAAAGCTTGGAATAGTGATCCCTGGGGATTACTGGATAGCCTTCGGGCGGATTATGGACAAGCCTACGGGCGGAACTCCTTGTATTTCAAAGATAAAATGATGAAATGTAAAGAAAGAACTTGCTTGATATTGTTTTTCTATGTCACGTGATAAGATTACGTGAAGGAACCAGTGCTTAACGGGGTTAATTAAAGAAGCTGATTGTTATATGTCAAATTAATGTGTTAGATAATTACATAACTAAAACAAACCAAGGAAAGTGCGGAGGATGGGCCATGGGTCCGTCCTACGGTTGGGTGGTCCCGGTTAGCCGGGAACTTTTCTCAAAAATCTCGAAGAACAGCGGGTTGATCATCATCATCAAAACAAATAACGAGAACGATGACCTAGAGTTACGTCTTACCCGATTTACGCTCTTTTAGGGAAACGGAATGGGACTATGCCTTATGGCAGAGAGGTTGAGCTTTGCATCCCTCTCGTTTCCCATTCTCCTTGAACCAAGTGCAGCGTGAATCCACTTCGGACCTGGCATTTCTGCGTAAAGTAGTTTGCTCGGGTCTGACGCTAGTTGCTGTTAGCTAATGACCCATTAGGAAAACTCTAATTCCGGTCGATCCTAAGTGGGAATGGCCAGGATACTTCCGCTACGTGGCAGACGCGGGAAGACCTAGATCGCAAAACCCGTAACATTCCATGGGAGTGCCAGGCGGAACTTTCTAGACATCCTTTCCGATGGACTGCTAAGACGTGTCCTGGATGATACTAGGGGACACGTTACAAGTTGGTATCAGAGCCGACCAACAACGGAATTGTTTTTATGAGATCTTAATAAAATGAAGTAAAGAAATTGTTGCTGTCCAAACATTTTCTCATCTTCAATGCTGTCTTGCAGAACTATGAAGCGTGCAACAAGTTTTTGGTGTTTCGGGTCATGTTTATGACTGCAATGCATTCTCCCCTTTATAGACAAAGAATTGGGATGATGAACATCCTGGAGCAGATTTTTAATCCATCACCTTTATACATAGAACGAAGATGGACGGGGTCTTCAGGAATCTACTATATAGCCACCCACTGGTTTGCTTATCTACAGACCAACCTAAAAAGGATCAAGTGGTTGGAAGACTTGAAAATCGTGAAGCTGTTCATTTTTGTGGAAGCTCACGTAAATTTGACTTTACATATTCAAGGTCGGAGGGTTGAAATGAACTCATTTGTATATGAGGAAGTAACCCGTGTAATCCCAGCGGATAGGATTAAAGTGTTGGGCCGCCATGAGAAGTATGGATTCCAACGGAAAGGGTATCCTAAACTTCCAATGAACTATCGATTCCTAAAGATCCATGACCCAAAACCCTACTATTACACAGTTCCTGTAGACAAATGCAATACAACGTTGTTCTTCCCAAACTGAATGCAATGATTGGATTATCATCACACGGAACGTTGTATAAGGCCATGCCCATGTAAATACAAATAAAGACTTCTTTTTATCAATATCTCACTGTGCATAAGAGTTGTTAAAAAGTTAAGTAGCTTCATTATTTACGAGATAGTTGAACAAAAAAATGAAAGATAAGCCATCATCGATTATCATATAATAACGTTAAGAAAACTTTTATCCAGGCACAACCCTAGGTACAGGTTTCAAATTCGCCTCCTACATCAAGTACTGTTGTGACCCAGGAGAAGAAGTTCCTCCTCAAGCAGATAAAGCCACCCGAGTTTGACGGGAGAGACAGATTCATCCAGGCTGATGCTGAAATTTGGATTGAATCCATGGAGGATTACTTTGAAGCAGCTGGTACTGCATCTACAAATCAGGCCATGCTCGCCAAGTTAAAACTCACCGGCGAAGCCAGACTTTGGTGGAAGCAATGGTGCAGGGATCAAGGGACTTCAGAGGGGTCCGTTACCTGGGAGAAGCTGAAGAAAGCCATGCAGGGAAGATATTTGCCACCTGCATATCGCACGCAGAAGATGAATGAGTTCTACGAGCTAAAACAGCTAGGACTCACTCTTGACGCATACTACTCTAAATTCGTCTCACTTTTAAAGTATGCACCACAGATGGACATGACGTAGCAGGTGTCCAAATTTTGCGCGAGCTTAAATCCGCCCGTAAATACCCGTCTCGAATCTATGCATCAATCAGATCTTCAGGATGCACTCATTCCAACGGCACCTATAATTCAGGAGGTGCAAGCTAGACCAAGGGGTAACAAAACTTGGTCCTATAGTAACCCGAACAGAGGAGCATTCAGACCTCAAATGAAGAGAGTTCAAGGTCACAATCAGGGACAAAGGAAGAAAGCAAGGACAAATAACGTCAACAACTTTGTTCCTACTCAAAGTAATGGCCGAAACCTCCGATGTTTCCACTACAACGAACCCGATCACTTCAAGAGACAATGTCCCAAGCTCAGCGGCGGACATCGTCAAACGCCTTTCCAAGGTGCAGGCTGCGGTCAAGGAGCCGCCACCCGTGGAAGAGGAAGAGCTGCCTGCATTGCCAATAGGCAAAGATACGAAGAAGAAGAAGAGGAAGATTCGACTATGGAAGTAGAATTTGAAAGAGCGACAGTCCATGCCGCTTTACACAAGAAAGGACCAAATCGCCAGTTCTCGATGATTCAGACACCGTCGGACTATCAAGGTAAAGGTTTCAAAACCTTGATTGATTGTGGCAGTACACATTCCTTTATCTCACCAACATGTGAAAAAAGATTAGGAATAGCCACAGTAGAAGCACCTACCCTGCTTGTGGAATTGGCAAACGGTCGTGAGGTAACTTGTATCAGGCAAACTGCTAAGGTGGAATTATTTTTGGGAGGAAAGAAGACTTTAGTCAAATTCAGAGTCATGAATTTAGGTATCCATGAGTGTCTACTCAGGATGGATTGGCTTAAGCCTAATGACGCCCACATTCATTGTGGAAAGGGTCAAGTTTCCTTTCGAAACTCTGAAAGGGAATTTGTCACAACTCAAGGTGAGGCAGGAGTGCCAATAATCCAATTAGCCAAAGTATCTCGGATCATAAAAGGAGTAAGAAAAGGATAACCCATTTGCCTGATCAAACTCAACAAGTTAGATCCAAAGCAAGAGTCTCATGAAGGACCTTCTTGGATAAAGGAATACGCTGACGTATTCCCTGAGGAATTGATTAAACTTCCGCCTCCAAGAGAAGTAGATCATGAGATTAGGCTAGTGCCTGGAGCTGCACCAATTGCAAAGAGACCTTATAGAATGTCCATACGAGAAGCAATTGAGTTGAAGGAATAGCTCAAGCAACTGTTAGATCAGGGTTACATCCGACCTAGCAACTCACCGTGGGGAGCTCCAGTATTATTCCAGAAAAAGAAAGATGGGACACTTCGACTATGTATTGATTACCGAGGGTTGAATCAATTAACAGCCAAGAACAAGTATCCTATTCCTAGAATAGATGAGCTTCTTGATCGTCTTGAAGGTGCAAAGATCTTCTCCAAGATTGATCTCAGGTCAGGTTACTATCAGATAAGGATCAAGGAAGAAGATATTCCAAAAACGGCCTTCAATACAAGATATGGGTACTTTGAGTTCCTGGTTATGTCATTCGGGCTTAAAATGCACCTACCACCTTCAATAGATTAATGCAGGATATTTTTAGACCATATCTTGATGATTTTGTGCTTGTCTTCTTCGATGACACTTTAGTCTATTCTAAATAGGAAGAAGATCATGAACCTCAACTTCGGATTGTCCTTGAGACAATGAGGTCCCATAAGTTGTATGCAAAAATGAAGAAGTGTGCATTCTTCAAGCATCAGATTGAATATCTGGGATTCATAGTATCATCAGAAGGAATATCAGTAGACCCAGCCAAGGTCAGAGATGTGCTTGAATGGCCAATACCAGTATCCATCAAAGAGATACGTAGCTTTCTTGGATTGACAGGATGGTATAGGGTCTTCATAAAAAACTATGCTTTGATTGCAGCACCTCTTACAGACTTACTAAAGAAGGAGACTTCTATTACATGGTCAACTTCCGAACAAAATAGCTTCGACAAATTGAATCAAAGTTTGGTATCAGCACCAATTCTAAAACTTCCTGACCTCAATAAGGAGTTCGAGGTAGTAACTGATGCTAGCATTCTTGCCTTGGGGTGTGTACTTATGCAGGAAGGTCATCCAGTAGCATACGCTTCAAGGAAATTGAAGAGTCATGAAAAGAATTATGCCACACATGATCTGGAATTATTAGCTGTCATCCATGCTCTAAAGATTTGGAGATACTACCTGTTGGGTAACAAGTTTACCCTAGTAACCGATCATAAGAGTCTCAAATGGATTTTTACCCAGAACGAACTCAACATGAGGCAACGTCGGTGGATTGAAGTATTGGAGGAATATGATTTTGAAATCAAGTACCGACCAGGGAAAGAGAATGTAGTTGCCAATGCCCTCAGTTGCAAGGCATTCCTAAATTCCCTAATCTTGCAAAATCCATCAATGGCCAGATCTCTGGCTACAAAAGTATCTATGCCAAACAACCCTATACTTGAACTAGCTAGAGAGGAAGCATGCCATGATTTGGCCTACCAAACAATGATAAAGGAGATATCTACCAAGGAGCAGAATCAAAAGTTGCAAGCTAAGTATCAGAAATTTTCCATTGATAATGGACTTGTCTACTACAGAACAAGGCTGTGTATACCAGCAAGCCAGTCACTTAAGCAGAAAATATTATGGGAAGCTCATGATTCTCCTTTTTCAGGACATCCTGGCTATGCTAAGACTCTTAATGCAATTAGAAAGAGCTACCATTGGGAGAGGCTTAAAGGTAACGTTCTCAAGTATGTCACTGAGTGTTTGTCTTGCCAACGTATCAAAGCCGAACATGTCATAATGCCAGGGAAACTGCAACCGCTTGACATTCCCCAAATGAAATGGGAATTCATCAGTATGGATTTTGTTGTGGGCTTACCCCAAGTCCAAGGAGGATACAATTCCATTATGGTTGTGGTTGACATGCTTACCAAGGTTGCACACCTGATTCCAGTAAAGACAAATTATAAAGCCTTCGACATTGCGAGATTGTTTATCAAGGAGATATTCAAGCTACATGGGTTACCTAGAAGAATCATTAGTGATCGAGATTCTCTCTTCACATCACACTTCTGGAGAGCTATCTTTGAAGCTATTGGGACTCAACTCTACTTTAGCACCGCCTACCATCCCCAAACGGATGGCCAAACAGAGCGAGTAAATCAAGTCATCGAGGATACGCTTAGGGCATACTGCTGTCGAGAGCCTAAGAGGTGGATTCAATACTTGCCTTTGGTTGAATTTGCCTACAATGCTTCTTACCAGCAGAGCATTCAAATGACCCCTTTCCAGGCATTGTCGAAGTCCCCTAAACTTTTCTGATCCAACCCTAAGAGTTGAAGCTTCAAGACAAATGTTGGAGGACATGGATGATCAAATAAGGTTAATAAGACAAGACATACAAGCAGCCAAGGATAGACAAAAGGCATACGCAGATTTGAAACATCAAGATAGAGTCTTCGAAGAAGGAGACATGGTCTTCATTCGTGTACGCCCTAAAAAGAGTTCTCTATCCCTAGGAGAATGCAAGAAGCTAAGTCCAAGGTATTGTGGGCCGTACAAAATCCTCAAATGCCTAGGACCCAATGCTTATAGATTGCAACTCCCTGAGAACCTAAAGGTTCACAATGTATTCCATATCAGCCTATTGAAAAAATATGTACCCAACCCTAATCATGTACTTGATGACCAACAAATTGTAATGCCTAGTCAAGGAGTCCTTGAACTAAGGCCGAAAAGGATCTTAGATGTTAGGAAAAGACAGTTAAGATCTAGAACCTTGAAAGAATGCCTCGTCTAGTGGAAAGATTATCTCGAAGAGGATGCCACTTGGATAGATGAAAGCTTTCTCAACCATCAATATCCCCAGTTTATCTCGAGATGAGGGCATCTCGATTCCTCCAAGGGGGAGAGAATGTAATATTCCGCGTAAGAAACAATTTGGATAAATGGAATTTTTTTTATTTCCTCCTATCCCTCCACCCGACTGACGAGCTGGAGGGGGAGGGAAATAGTAGGAGCCATTAAGCTCCTTGTTGGAGCCTTATGGAGGGAGGGGGGACATGCATGTCGACATGTAGGGGAGGGAAGATCCCC
Organism: Lygodium microphyllum; assembly: GCF_053477565.2. Classification (NCBI taxonomy): domain Eukaryota; kingdom Viridiplantae; phylum Streptophyta; class Polypodiopsida; order Schizaeales; family Lygodiaceae; genus Lygodium; species Lygodium microphyllum. Next base: position 103,563,818 of record NC_141146.1, on the reverse strand, counting down.
CTCCCCTCCACTATTTAAACGAGGGGGCCGCTAGAGATCCCAGGCTGGAGCCGTGAAGAATAGAGGAAGAAGGGTCGGAAGAGGCCGTGCCACTGCTGCATCGTGTGGCAACCAAGAGAGAGGGAGGAACAGAAGACGCTGAGGCATCGCCGCCTGATCATCATGCCTTCACTCGCCACCTGATCATCACGCCTTCACTCGCCCCCGTAGTCTGCCTAATAAGCTTTCCCCCCTCCCACGTGGAAGCTTTAGAAGCTTCCTGGGGGGAAGCTTCTAAAGGACCTTCTTAGCTCCCTTTCACCACCCCCCTCCCCCCCCCCCCCCCGCCCCCCCCCCTCTCGGGTTTAATCCCTCTAAAGCCTTTTTTTTCTTCCCCCCGATTTTAAACCCCCCTAGGATTTTTAAATTCCCTTTTCCCCTTAAGCCCCTCGCTTGACTTTGGGAACCTACCCCCGGTTTTAATTCCCCTAAGCCCTTTTTCACCCCCTTATAACCCTTTTAACCCTTTTTCAACCCCCCTCATAACTCTTATTTTCCCACAACTCCCTAAGCTTTCTTCCTAATCCCCCGTATCCCCATTATTATTTCCCCCCCCGAACCTAAAAATCCAAACCATCATCATGGCCTCGGATGGTATCCCGTAAGGGAGAAATAGCCGTGAGATAAAAGATAGGGAGGGAAAGTAGAGGGAGTGAAAAGAAGAATTGAAGGAGGAAGAGTGGGAAAAAGATAAAAGAAAGGGAAGGAAGGAGAATAAGTGCTTTCTATTCCTTCTACCCCGAGTCAAAATCCTCCAAGGGTTCCGTGGTTGCAAAACCACACTCACCCATAAACTTTTTTTATCCAAAGAGACGGTGGAATTCCAAAAGAAAGAGGAAAAGGCTATCTCACATTCGAACTACGATGCCGCCGAAGAAAGTCCAAGGTGTAGCTGCGGGAGGGTCATCTCCCGGTATCCATGTGGATATCTCACCCCAAAACCAGGTTTTTCTTATTGGCTTTAATTTGGTTTTAAATCGATCATGCAAAGAAAAATTGTTAAGGATAGGATATATTTGTTCGAGTTATTTGTAACGAAGGAGTTCAGCTTATGAATGACAATGTATAGAACTTAGCTTTCTTCAAATTGCATCAAGCATTATAAATTACGAGCAAGATTAACCATTTACTATAGTAGTATATTTTAGTTAAATCCTAAGGTGTAGAAATTATATCTTGCACCATTAGTCTTATTCCTTTCGTAACGAATCGTTGTAAATGGTTAAATTCATGAAGGTTTCTTTCGATGCTCAAATTACTAGGAAGTTATCTTGAATATTTGCACATCTTAGCAAGGCAAGTGTTGTTAGTTGGCATGAGCTCATCTTTAAGGAAAACGGAAGTTAAATTAAACTGTATTGACTGGGAAGTAAATTGTCACAAGGATAGCAAAACCGTGACAAGACGAATAATATTACCTTCCAAAAGATAACTGAACCAATCTAAACATAGAAACATTCATACCCTAAACACTTGACTACTTTTCTTACTGTAGGGACAATCAATTCGTAAAGATAAGGAACTAGGGTTTGTCCCTAAGGTTCTTAAAAGAAGAAACCCTAGGTCTGACATACGTCAGCTTAAAGAATCTAAACAGATTATTCCATCGCAGGACTTGCGCAACAAGTATGAAATCATTTAGTCTTGTGATTGATTCACAAGGAGAAAGGGTAAAAACCCTCATCAAGGACGGCAGATCCCTACGCAAGTTATCTTGCAAAAAGACGTATTTTTGGATATCCTTCTAAATAAGGAAAGTTGTAAACCGAAAACTAGCATATCTAAGGAACTTTAGGGTTAACCAAATTGGGTATGCCCTACACCAGAATGTAAAAGATCTTGCCAATTTACAAGACACCTTGGGAACGAGTGTAGATACACTCAAAAGGAAAGAACACTTCCTTAGCAGTTTGCCACACAACTCAGTTGATCAATGGAAATGTTTGTGCTTGCTAGAGATTTTAGGGCTTTGTTTGAATTATGAATTACAAATTAAATGAGTACCTATACTTCAGGTTAAAAGGCCTGAAGGGAGAGGCAGCTTCAGTTACCCCCGACTGCCTGCCTGACCCTAACCATGGGGGTTGTTAACCGCGCCGGGAATATGGACCGAACCCGCCGCGAGAGGTCTCTCCGTTGAGCTCTACTTGGAGTAGGAGGACGCTTGGGTGCCAGGGGGGGCTCTGGCCGTAAATCCTTCGCCTTCTGGGTCCTGCACAAGAGGCTAACGTGACTCGCGATTGGATCTCGAGGCCCACATACTAGTTGGCGGGCAAAAGCTTGGAATAGTGATCCCTGGGGATTACTGGATAGCCTTCGGGCGGATTATGGACAAGCCTACGGGCGGAACTCCTTATATTTCAAAGATAAAATGATGAAATGTAAAGAAAGAACTTGCTTGATATTGTTTTTCTATGTCACGTGATAAGATTACGTGAAGGAACCAGTGCTTAACGGGGTTAATTAAAGAAGCTGATTATTATATGTCAAATTAATGTGTTAGATAATTACATAACTAAAACAAACCAAGGAAAGTGCAGAGGATGGGCCATGGGTCCGTCCTACGGTTGGGTGGTCCCAGTTAGCCGTGAACTTTTCTCAAAAATCTCGAAGAACAGCGGGATGATCATCATCATCAAAATGAATAACGAGAACGATGACCTAGAGTTACGTCTTACCCGATTTACGCTGTTTTAGGGGAACGGAATGGGACTATGCCTTATGGCAGAGAGGTTGAGCTTTCCATCCCACTCGTTTCCCATTCTTCTTGAACCAAGTTCAGCGTGAATCCGCTTCGGACCTGCATTTCTGTGTAAAGTAGTTTGCTCGGGTCTGACGTTAGTTGCTGTTAGCTAATGACCCATCAGGAAAACCCTAATTCCGGTCGATCCTAAGTGGGAACGGCCAGGATACTTCCGCTACGTGGCAGACGCGGGAAGACCTAGATCGCAAAACCCGTAACATTCCATGGGAGTGCCGGGCGGAGCTTTCTAGACATCCTTTCTAATGGACTGCTAAGACGTGTCCTGGATGATACTAGGGGACACGTTACATTAGGAGCATTGTTTACATTGTTTGCTCAAGGAACTAAAGTTGGAAATATAATTAATGCTTCAGGGTGAAGGCCTGAAGGGAGAGGTAGCATCAGTTACCCTCGATTGTTTGCCTGACCCTAACCAAGGTGGTTGTTAGCCGCGCTAGGAACGTGGATCGAACCCACCACGAGAGGTCTCTCTGTTGGGCACTACTTGGAGCAGGAGGACGCTTGGGTGCTAGAGGGGCTCTGGCCATAAATCCCTTGCCTTTCGGGCCCTTCACAAGAGGCCAATGCGACTCGGGATTGGATCTCGAGGCCCGCATACTAGTCTACTGACAGAATCTTGGATTAGTAATCCTTGTGGATTGCTGGATTTCCTTCGAGCGGATTATGGATTAGTCTACAGGCTAGATTATATGATGTTTTCCAAATATAAATAAGATCAACTATTGAAAAGGAACTTGGTTGACACTGCTTTTCTATGTCAGTGCTAAGATTACGTGAAGGAACCCGTGTCTAATTGGCTAATTAAGGAAGCTGTCTTATGCGTGTCCAACTAAATGTGATAGGTAATTAGACAACTAAAACAACCTGAGGAAAGTGCGGTGGATGTGGCCATGGGTCCGTCCTACGGATGGGTGGTGCCGGTTGGCTGGGAACTTTTCTCAAGCGAAATGGACAGCAGGGAACTTCTCTGGAAGGAAATGAACATCAAGGAATGTTGACCTAGAATCTAGGTTACTAGAACCCCGATTTATGCTATTTTAGGGAAACGGAATGGGACTATGCCTTATGGGAAGAGAGGTCGAGCTTTGCATTCCCTCTCGTTTTCCCTTGAACCAAGTGCAGTATGAATCCGTGTCGATCCTAACGTTTCTGCGTAAAGTAGTCCACTTGGGGTTCAATGCTAGTTACTCTCTAGGAATTTGACCACTAGAAGAAACCCTGATCCAGGTCAGCCCTAAGTGGGAACGGTCAGAATGCTTCTACTTCGTGGCAAACTCAAAAGGACCTAGATCACAAACCCCGTAACATTCCATGGGAGTGCCGGGCGGCGCTTTCTAGACCCTCTTCCCGATGGGCTGCTAAGATGTGCCCTGCAAGGGAACATGTGGACACGTTATGCAGAATTTTCTTGGTCTACTTCTGTAACAGCTTGAAAATCTCATCATTGGAGAATACTTGTCTAGCTGTAACAAAGGGCTCTCCTTTGTAGGGAAGAGACAAAGCCTTCCCTAACCCTCGGGGTGTCAATATCATGGCAGCACCATGAACCCGGCCCGACTTCTTGCTGTATGAGGCAAGGAACTCATCACACATGGATGGATCATTTGGAATCAAGGGGAATGAGGCAACCACGAAAGTCGCAAGTCCTGCTTTCGCTATAGGCTCAAAAGCCAGTAGGAAAGAATAATCCCTACTGACCAGCGGGACATACTGGATAGGAGGAGCATGAGGCGCCATTCAGATATGGAAAACGCATACACCACAACACAGACAATCACAAAGAATGCCTGCAAAACAACCAAAGGGCTATAAAAAAGGAATCAATCCAAATAAGGATACACATACACATACGTAGCTAACCCATTTACCTCCCCAAACAATCCACATCCTAGAAAAAATTCGGCATGACCTCTACACATATGCGACCGAAAACTTCCTGTGATGCAACAAGGCATCCAAATCCCCGTTTCAAGCAAGAAAGAAAGAAAACTACAAACTATACCCGTAATCATAGTACAAAAACAAACCATAATACCATAAAAATGTACATCAGGACCGGACTATAACCTTGACCAGCAATGTCAACTAAGAGGACTTTACGTGCCCATCCCACGAAGTGTGTTTATTAAAAGGGAAAAAAAGTGCAGCAAGGGGGAATTATTTTAATGGAGGGTTCATTTTAAGAAATTATTAACAATGGGTTACATTTTATAAGGTTATAAACCTTAATAAGAAAACGGTGATTCCTTCTTAAAATTTTAATTACAAATTATTAGGGTGAAACGGTACTTTATCAAAACCTGGACTATGATTCCCAGACTGGGGTCTCTACATGAAAATTCCTTAATTAGAAATTAATGGTGATGTGGAGCGCTTTTTTGCCAACGCATGCTTTTTTTGTGACACTTGGTTCATTTTTATTATTAAATTAAGGTGCCTCTTAAGCGCACGTAGCGTGTGCAAAGTGAACGGTTGGTTCATTTTTAAATTATTAAATTGTGTGTTTAGCGCGAATGCATGTGAAAAAGGTGGGTGAAAACTAGTTTATTTTAGCAATTAATTGTGGTTAAGGGGTAATGAAAATGAATAAAGCTCACAAAATAAATACCTGGTAGGAGTGTGTATGCAATGGACTGAAGGTGCACAGAGTAGTCCCCCAAAAGCAAGGAATCCAGTCTCAAACAAAAACAAACACCATTGACTGAAAAAAATAAAGCATCTTAGTGTGTTTGTTTGATTTTTATCTCTTTTTTTATTTTTTATTTTTTTAAAATGGTTTTTTTTTCATTTGTATTTTAGGTGTGTTTGTATTTTGTGTATTGCCAACATGAGCTTCATCACCAACCCCTTGAGTGATGTGAGCTTTCATCCTAACAGGATGGGGACGTGAGTATGGGCTGCTCTCTGTATCTATCAGAGCGTGAGACTGAGGGTGGGGTGAGTGACGAGTCTTTCCCTTCAAATCAAACGAGAGGTGAGATGTGTGAATGGAGTGTTGCACGCATGGGATGTGCCTCTCAATGCACAAAGCACGATCTATTCTTCTGCACTGCACCATAAGGCTCCCTAGCCTTCCTTCTTGCACTATATGATGGCACAGGGTGGAATGCACAGTTGCACCATCAATTGCGCACAAGGCATACCACCTCTGAACAAGTGATAGCGAGGATTACGTCAATGGGTTTCAGGAATGGGCTGCCCTCTGTATCTTTCAACAGAGTGTGAGACAGAGGGTAGGCTGAGTGTGACTGATGTTTCTTCAATCAATTATTGAGAGGTGAGGATTGAGGAACGTTACAACAATTGGAGTCAGGTACGTTTTCATTTCCCTATGCACCCACGGGCTTGGTTTCCGCCATTAGGACAGGACACGTCACTTTGTTCTGTACACTGCACTACAAGGCTCCCTAGCCTTCCTCTTTGCACCTATGCCAGATAGGCGGGTTGCACTAATGCACCATCAATTGTGCACCCTGGCATACTCCCTCTGCATTATCCCCTTGTCGATTTCTAAATCGGGTGTGAGCTCTGGATTTTCATCATTATTTCCTTGAGTGCTATTAGTCATGGGGCGAGTGACTGCTCTTTCATGCCATTTAAGTGATCATGAGTTGAGTGCCATATCCCTTGTCATCGATAAATTTCCTGTGATTCCTTCAAATAGCTACCTCCCTGGGTGCTACGACGTGGTCTCTGCCACAAAGGACGTTGGACAAGTGCTCTGACGACACCTTGTTACCTCTTGTAGCCGACGATGACACAAGACGCAACCTCAATAGTCAACATTCCTCCTCAGAAATATGGGCCAAGTTTTTCTAACCCTACACCTTATGTTTCTTAGTAACGGTCATGTCTTAAGTGTGGGAACGTTCGTGGTTGGTCTGACGTGAGGTACGAGGTCCTTGATGTTTGGGTTACCCTTCCTGCTAAGGTTCTAAGTGTGGGAATGCTTCCCTGTGCGTCTATATTGCATATCCCCATGCATATACTTTGTTATGATGATGCATCCATGCCATGACTTCATTTTACCTTGTTGGGGTCCCTTCCCCACCCTTTCGTTCTATTTTACCCTGTCCTCGGGGTTGTTCTTTGACCGTTTTCCTTTATCCTTTGTTTTGTGACTTTTTCATAAGAACGCACCTTAAGTTCACCGGAATCCCAATCCAACCTTACAGCCCTATTCGTCCCTTTGAACTTTCTATTTTTCCTTTTTACCGACCCCTGTTCCGACATACGATTCTCAAGTTATTAATTTTTGAAGAAATTCTTGTAAATGGGATGGTTTTCTATGTGAACGTGTCTTTATTTCTTCAAAACCCTGATCTGATATACTAGCCATGTGCCTTATGGGAGGTTCTGTATGCCCAAAGGGCCTCTCTAAGTCAATCGTCCCAGTCATGACAATGTGCGGTAATCGTTCTATCGGAATTGAGAAAAGGATGTGATTGGTGACTTCAACTTGGCCATTGGCTCTAGGGTAATAGGGAGTGGACTTACGATGGTGGATCTTATATAGCTTCGTCAACTCCTCCATGATTTTGTTAAGGAAATGAGTACCTCTGTCACTTACCAGCTCGAGGGGACTGCCAAAACAGGTGATAATATTCTCATACATAAATAGGGCTACACTATTACCGTCATCCCGCTTCAGAGCTTTAGCTTCACACCACTTTGTGACATAATCTATACATACTAGGATGTATCTGTTCTACTTACATCTGGTGGGTGGATCAATGGGACCCATAAAATCAATCCCTCACTTCTCGAACGGCTTTAGGGGAAGAATGAGTTGCAGTGGCGTGGCACTTGTTTTGGTGGGTTTCCCCATTCACTGACAGGCATCACATATCTTACAATAATCATATGCATCCTTATGGAGGGTCGGCCCCCAGTATCCTGCTAACAGAACCTTCCTGGTTGTCACTTCTCTTGCGAAGTATCAACCACATGGTTCGTCATGGCATGCTTTCAATACTATGCTGATTTCATCCCCTGCAACACATCTTCGTATCACTTCATCTTTGCCTTGCTTGTACAGTGCACCGCCTAGCAAGGTGTAGGGGACTGATTCTAACAGAAGCTTCTTCTTCTCACGGCTTGAGATGCCAGGAGGATACTGTTGAGTTGTTAGGAGATTGGCTATGTCTGCACACCAGGGAGTAATTGTTTCAACTAGAAACAAGGAAGCATCAGGAAGGTCAGGATCATCCTATTCCTCTTCTTCTGTTTGAGGGATCCGTTATAGATGATTGACTACGACATGGGAACGGCCAGGCTTAGTGACCATTTCAAAATCCAACTCTTGGAATAGGAGTAACCATCACTATAAGATATAAGCCTTATACCGATGTTTAAAGCGACGAAAATGCAAATGACAAAATTTACCCCCGTTGTCGCAAAAAGCGTTGTTATTAGGGATGCCATAGAACAGTCAGTATCACGGTCGCTATCAGCGTCGGTATTGGCATTGGTACCGATGCCAATACCAACGTTGATAGCGACGGTTTGTGATGTATATAACGACGCCAATAATGATGCGAGTAGTAAAATTTGCGACGCTAATAGCGACGGTAACAGGGAAAAAAAATTTGTGGCAGGGCATCTTGGCACTGTGTGCTTTATGAGAGCCATACAAAATAGTTTCTGGACTACTATGTACAATGCACTTGCAAACAAAAACAATGTATACTGAAATCATAAAACTGATACATGAAATAAATGCATGATTGCATAATAAGTGATTGGTACAATCATGACAAGATATCACTAATACATAGAAAATGTTTACATAGATTAGGTGACTCAAAAATAAAGGTGTGTGAGCTCCAGGGATCCAAGGGCGAGCTACATATCCTCGTCCCCCGAAAGCTTGTCCCGCCGCAAAGGAGCATCGAACGAACTCTGCAGAAAAAGAAACAACACATGAGTCCACCATACAATAATGCATTCAAATATCTCATGGTAACTACGGACAAGAAAGATGAGTGACTTACAGGGCCGCCGCGTCTATACAATCGGTCGATCAATGAAGTGAGACCATGTCTCTCTGCATATCGAGTCTTAAGGCCAGTCGGATCGCGATTTGTAATAGAGTGCTGCAAAGAAAACAAAATGCTAACTTTTAGAAACATGATTGTTAGTACAAAGAATATTTTAAAAAAATAAACAAGCAAAACAAAAGAAAAACTTACAAAGTCCTCCAAATATGTCCTATGGCCGCCACTCCCAAGATGATGGACCACTCTGGCCTCGAGTCGTGCCCTCGCTGCCTCACGCTGCTGACTCCAACATCCTGGAGAATCTATAGCCTCCTCCCTTAGTCAGCGCCAGTTGTTTGCATCTAACCACTCGGGCTTTGCAGCCCCACTCTTGATTTCCTTGCGTGCGTCGGATCGTCTATGTGACATGTATGCATGTATGCAATCCATCATCCAGCCCGTAGAGAATCTATCTATTGAGGCTGGCACCGGAAACTCCTCGTGCAAGGATGCTACTATGTAGTTCTTGCTCCCCTCTGGTATGTTCTTCCAATGATCCAAGACGTTGTGCCGAAAAACTTGTTGGCACAACTCTCTCATGCGAGCCATCACCCTCCTCCCCTCATCATTCATGATGATTGCTCAGGACCTACTATCGACTAGATATCCATAACCCCCTGGAGTCTACCTAAGATGGGTCCTCTCCCATCTATGTCCACGCTCCTGGGCATATCTAGGAGACCCCTATGCATCCGGTGTACCGATCGGGGTAATATCTCTCGGAGTGGCACCCACAGGGGTGCCACCTGCTGACGGCTGAGCAGAAGCCAGAGTAACTAGAGTAGACGTCCCCACAAGTGTGACAAATCCCTGAGGTGATACAGCTCTAGCTGAACAATGAGACGGAGACACCGTCTCCACAGCATCCCCCTGAGCTTGAGCCACGCTCCCTGGAAGGGCCACGAGAGCGAGGAGTCGCACCTGTATCCCGTGTCGACCGCAGGCTCACTGCCTCTATATCTCTGCAACATCTCCCTGATCCCGATGCACTCCCTCCCTCTCGCCCAAGTAGTGAGCGTCGAGCTCATCTGCTCGAAGCCGAAGCATCCGATCGCGCTGAAGCAGATCTAGCAGAGCGCCTTGACAAAGACCGAGACAGCTCCTGGTTTACCATCTCTCTGAATCTCATGATCTGATCTGGAGACATACATGTGAAGATGTCATGTAACTCCTCATCGCTCATCCTCGACTCATCCTGAAAATGTCACCTACACAGACAAAAAATGATGTTAGAATAATCAATTTAAATCATACAAAGCACAGTAATATAAATCATTAAAAAAAATCTCACTTAAAATGCATATCTTATGTACTGTTATAAGCGATTGGTCAACGAATTGAGTAAGTGGATGTTCCAAATATGAAGTATCCTATGGTCCCATGTTAATCTCCTAACACAACTCCACATACACTGGAAGGTCGATAGACATGTCACCACAAAAGAAGGAGTCCACCTCGTTCTCAAAGAATTCTTGGACTCCTATATTTCCATCATTGTTAGCCGATGCTCACTCCAAGCTTTTGATGACCTCCACCCCTTGCAATAGCAACCCCTCGATTTGCATATTATCTTCATCTATGATCGAAATATCGCTTTGATCATATACTCTTGCACTTCGGGGTGTTGAAGGTATAACATACCGCCATCGAGGTTGTTGGAGGTTTGGATAGAAGATTACATGTTCACAAACACATACAAGAGAGTTCAAACCATTGTGACATAAACCATGTCGTAATACAATTAGCAAGAAAATGAGTCCATACACCTGTTCATAATGGGCCGGCAACACAAAGGTGTCGTGCAAATCCGTCCATTTTTTTCAGAATCTATTTTGAGAAATCCAGATGGACCTCGCCAAACTTTTGCTCTAGCTCCTCCAAGTACCACTTTGAACCACTGCACATCGAATAGTATCATGGAGAAGCTACCGTAATCCACCGTAACAATACTTTGCAAGTTTCCAAAATACTCCATCTTGTCCACAACCGTGTTTGGATTTGTTGCTCATCATCAGCTCTCTTTCTCGAACCTTGCCATGATATCATAGTCCATTGTGGAGCTCATTTTGTCAATATGCTCCACACGAAAATGCCGCTGCACGACCATGCTGCACTATATATTTTGTATTGTACATTGAAACACTCAAATTAGATATCGCATATAAAATTTAGATACGACAGATTCTAAACCCCTCATCACCTTTGGACTACATTCCCTCGAGAATTCCCACTTATCCATTGAGTCCTCTGTCCCTTCGCGAGATGCTGCGGTCAAAGCTCCATGTAACCATCGCGTTGACATAAACCGTGGCATCTCCTCCATGCCTTTGGGATATCGAATCTGTTGATGACGCGTACTACGTCGGAATTTAGCTCGTGCTTCCTCTCGATCTTGCCTAGCGATTTGGTACTTGGCGAGTACTTGGCGAGCCACGTCTCCATAGAGGCATGGTGCAACATACAAAAGCGATTCACCTTCTCTTCTATTGAGACATCCATTCTTTTTTCTACCCCATTTTCAACCACCACATCTCCAGTTAGTCTATCATCGTCCTTCAGCGACCATAGCATTTCATTGTCTGGTTCCACCATTGGTAGCCATTGTGAAATATGCACTAGCACCTCAGACACCAACCAACCTATAGCCATGCTATCTTCGGGCTAAGCTCGTTGTCGAACTCCCCCTTGGGACGAGACATCACCTCCCTGGATAGAAAATTTGCTAGCGAGACCCAATCTTATTGCATATGGTATTCAATTAGCTTGCAAGTACAATGCATGATTAATATTAACTTCAAATTACCATTCGTTGAAAATCTGCAATCGCCTGATCAATGATCTCAGATTGAAACTCGCCAAATTGTCGTACGTGTTTTATAGACAATCAGCGTTTTCGTCTAATTACCAGCTTGCATTGAGAGCAAGGACATGGGACACGCTGATTAAGATATGCCTCGCGATCTTGAACAACAGGACCTTCTTCGTTTTCCATTTTGTCTATGTTACAACAAACAATTTGTTTTTGTTATCATTCTTTTGTTTTCTTAGATTGTTATCATCTCCTTCCATCTCTCTCTTTTTCTATGACTTAGCATATAATATCAACGACAACTTATACAGTCTTTCAGCATACAGATTATCTTGGTGCTTCTTATACAATACTGATCAACAGACAACATGTAGAGTATCTCTTTTTGAAATAGCAAGAAGGGACGTGAAGGACTTCAATTTTTGAGCAGCCAGTTTATAAATTAGATTTGTTTCTTTTATGAAGCTGAAGTTGTTAATGTTGAACAGGGTTGTAATCAAACGGGTGAAGTGTAGTTAGTATTGCATACATCCAGGTCTATTTGCCACATTCAAGTGCCCTCTCTCTCAGACGGAGACAACTCCTAGTCTGCCCTCTCTCTCTCTCTCATTTCCTTTTCTCTCTCCTCTCCCTCTCATTCCTCTCCCTCCCTCTCTCTTTTTCTCTCTCCTCTCTCTCTCTCATTCCTCTCCCTCCCTTGCTCTCTCTCATTTTTTTTCTCTCTCCTCTCTCTCTCATTTCCTTTTTCTCTCTCCTCTCCCTCTCTCATTTCCTCTCCCTCCCTCGCCCTCACCCTCTCTTTCTCTCTTTCCCTATTAGGTTTAATGATTTTTCTCTCTTTTTCTCTCTCCTCTCTCTCTCATTTTTTCTCTCTCCTCTCCCTCTCTCATTTGCCTTTCTCTCTTTCTCTCCCTCTCTCATTTCCTGACCCTTCCTCACCCTGACCCTCTCTTTTTCTCTTTCTCCATTAGATTTAATAATTTTTTTCTCTTTTTCTCTCTCCTCTCCCTCTCTCATTTTTTTCTCTCTCCTCTCCCTGTCTCATTTCCCTTTCTTTCTTTCTCTCCCTCTCTCATTTCCTTTCCCTCCTTCACCCTGACTCTCTCTTTCTCTATTTTTCCATTAGGTTTAATGATCTTTCTCTCTTTTTCTCTCGCCTCTCTCTCTCTCATTTCCTTTTCTCTCTTCCTCTCCCTCTCTCATTTTCTCTCCCTCCCTCACCCTCACCCTCACCCTCACCCTCACCCACACCCTCTCTTTCTCTATTTTCCTATTATGTTTAACATCTTATCTCTTTTTCTCTCTCCTCTCATTCTCTCTTTTTAATCTCTCCTCTCCCTCTCTCATTTTTCTTTTGCTCTCTTCCTCTCCTTCTCTCATTTCTTCTCCCTCCCTCTCCCTCTCTCATTTCCCTATTATGTTTTCGTCTCTCCCCTCTCTCCCTCTCCCTCTCTCATTCCCTCTCCCTCTCCCTCTCTCATTTTCTCTCTCTCTTCCTCCCTCTCCCTCTCTCATTTCCTCTCCCCCTCCCTCTCCCTCTCTTTAATTTCCCTCTCTTTCTCCCTCTCCCTCTCCTATATTTATTCTCCCTCTCTCATTATATACAAACTATACAAAAAATACAAAAAAGAGAGAGAGAATACACTCTCCCTTCCTCTCGTTCTCTCATTTCATCCCTCTCCCTCTTCCATTTCATCCCTCTCCCTCTTCCATTTCCTCCCTCTCCCTCTCCCTCTCGCTCCCTCTCCCTCTCCCTCTCTTTCTCCCTCTCTCTCTCCCTCCCCCTCCCTCTCCCATTTCCTCCCTCTCCCTCTCCCTCTCTTTCTCTCTCATTTCCTCTCCCTCTCTCAATATATATACACAAATCATATAAGCAAAAGTAAAAGAGAGAGAGAATGCACTCTCCCTCCCTCTCCCTCTCTCATTTCCTCCCCATCCCCATCCCTCTCCCTCTCCCTCTCGTTCTCTTTCTCTCCCTCTCTTTCTCTTTCTCTTTCTCTCTCCCTCTCTCATTCCCTCTCCCTCTCCCTCTCCCTCTCTCATTTCCTCTCTCTCTTCCTCCCTTTCCCTCTCTCATTTCCTCCCCCTCCTCCCATTTCCTCCCTCTCCCTCTCTTTAATTTCCCTCTCTTTCTCTCTCTCCCTCTCCCTCATTTCTTCTTCCTCTCTCATTATATACAAATTATACAAAAAATAAATAAATAAGAGAGAGAATACACACTCTCTCCCTCTCATTCTCTCATTTCATCCCCCTCCCTCTTCCATTTCCTCCCTCTTCCTCTCCCTCCCTCCCCCTCCCTCTCCCTCTCCCTCTCCCTCTCTTTCTCTCTCATTTCCTCTCCCTCTCTCAATATATATACACAAATTATATAAGCAAAAGTAAAAGAGAGAGAGATAATGCACTCTCCCTCCCTCTCCCTCTCTCATTTCCTCCCTGTCCCTGTCCCTGTCCCTCTCCCTGTCTTTCTCTTTCTCTCCCTCTCTCATTTCCTCCCTCCTCCCTCTCCCTCTCTTTATCTTTCTCTTTCTCTCCCCCTCTCTTTCTCTTTCTCTCCCTCCCTCTCCCTCTCCCTCTCTTTCTCTCTCATTTCCTCTCCTAAACAAGCAAAGAAGGGGAGATTTAAACCCTAAACAAGCAAAAGAAGGAGAGAATGGACTCACCGATGAGTTATGGTGAGGGTTTGGTGGCTCCTCTTCGCGATGAAGGCTCCTCCTCTCCTTCGCGAATGGCAGAGGCGGCGGTGGCGGCGGCAAGCTTTCTTCCTCCCCCTCTCTCACCCTATGCAAGACGGTCGCTCTCTCTCTCGCTCTCCCTCTCAAAATGCTCAATGAAAATGCATGAAATGAACCGCGCTCGAGTTTCGGCCTATTTTTTTCCCCTGTGGGGCATCGCTATTTGCGTCGCAAATGCGATGCAAATAGTGACGCCGCTATTCCTGCATCGCTACCCGCTGTTACTATACGTTACAATCCTTGTAGTGCATCTCATCAGTCGTCCTTTAACATATACTTTGTTCATCAGGAAGGACAGGGCTTCATGATCCACGTAGAACTTGAAATGCATTGACAGTAGATAGTGTCGAAACTTCTCCTGTGCAAATACCATTGCTAAGCACTCAAGCTCTGTCAACTATGTAGTTCCATTCCCTATCAGTGACCTTTCGGATTGAATAATATATTGGTTGATCTAATTTAGAGGGGCCCTTTTGACATAGGACAATACCTAGCCCTTGAAGCAACTGATGCATCTATGTGCACATGGAACTTCTTCGTCCAGTCAGGAGGTTGTAAAATAGGTGCTTGGATCAAGCATTGTTTTAGGGTATTAAAGGCTTCTTCACAGGCATCAGTCCAAAGGAAATCCGGATCTTTCCTTAGGAGTTTGTGCAGAGGGGCTTCCTTGGTTGCAAAATGTGCAATAAATCTTCTGTAGTAGCCCACATGGCCAAGAAATCCTCTCAATTGCTTGAGGTTTGTTGGTGCTGTTAAGGCATCAATCTTCTCAATCTTTGTAGGGTCTGTTGCAATCCCTTGTGCAGAGACAATATGGCCCAGGAGAACTCCTGATGAGATGCCAAAGACACATTTGTCGGGGTTGAGAGAAATCCCATACTCTTGGCATGTGTCAAAACATTGCTCTAGGTGTCCCTAGTGCTCTCGGATCAAACTATAGACACAAAATTCATCAAGATACACCTCAATGAAATCATGCAGATGATTCTAGAAGGCAGCCATCATTACTCGTTGGAAGGTGGCAGGAGCAACAGAGCCCAAATGGCATCACTCTATAGGCATAGGTCCCTCATTCTGTGGTGAAGGTTGTTTTAGATTGGTCCTCTTCTACGATTTGGACTTGGTTATATCCGCTGAATCCATCCAAGAGGGAATACAACTCATGGCATGCCACCGTGTCCAACAGTTGGTCTGTAAAAGGGATGGGGAAATGATCATTCTTCGTCTTTGAATTGAGCTTTCAGAAGTCCACACATATTCGAAGTTTCCTGTTCTTCTTGGGTACTACCACAATGGGTGAAACCCATTCACTGTTAGCCACGGAATAAATGAACTCAGCTTCAAGAAGTTTCAATAATTCGGCCTTCACCAGAGCAGAGTAATTAGGATTCATACGCCTTTGTCTTTGCCTTACAGGTTTGGCATCAGGCTCTAGGTCAATGTGATGTTGGCATACTGTGGGATCAATCCCCTTTAGCATTGTACTAGAATGATATTTTTTAATACAATTTCCTTGAAATAATGTCCTGCATAATGTTAAGCAACATAAACTAAATCTTGACATGCTGAAGCTAAAATTAGTAATGTAATATTGTAACCCCAAGGTACTATACCTACCCCCAATCCTACCAAATCTCAAGAGAAGAACTTTAATCTGAAACAAATCAAACCACCTGAGTTTGATGGCAAGGAAAAGGATGTTGAATCCAAGGGAAAGATTTAGATGTCCATGGAGGATTATTTCATTGCCACAAGAACTGCTCCTTCCAACCAAGCTATGATAGCCAAGTTAAAATTGATAGGTGAAGCTCACCTTTGGTGGAAACAATGGTGTAAAGAACAAGGGGTTTCAGAAGCAACTATCCCTTTATATGACCAAGCAAACACATCTAAGTTCTCCTTGAGTAGATCTCGCAGGACCACTAGTTCTTCTTCTGGAAGATTGAGACCCACTTTTAGGTGACATTCAATACCATCAGTATCCAAGAACGTTACTTGTCTTTCACCTTCCACTTCGCAGATAAATGTCCCATGGATTGCTTCTGGATAGAGATCTGACTCTTTCAAGAGAGTAGTATCTTTGTCTGATGTTCTGCTAGAACCAGTGTCCTCCTTCTGAACAGATGACTCATTCATCTGTTTAGGTCGCTGGAAGGGTATCAGAGCTTTGTTTACTTCTGTATGAGTGGTAATTTCTTCTGGACTTAGGGATTCATCTTTAGAGGATGCGTCTAGGAATGTCACATAGCACGGACCTTCTAGGGGCCGTGGCTCTGAGGGCTTGGGCTTCTGTTGGCAGGGGGCATCATCATCATCCTTTCTCTGGACTGAATGGTCAGGGTGACAGGAGCCACTGGTGAACTTAACTTTTATGCTTTTAATCCATTTCTTATACAGACTTTGTGGTCCATCGATCAACCCAAATGGAACCATAGTCATTCCATCCAGCATCCGGAGATCTTCGGCCTCTGAGGTCTCTGTAGGGACATCAACAAGATCATCCTCTATCAAAGGGAATTCTTCATCTGCACTTTCATATCCTGCTTCATTTTCTTTCTCATCATTTTCATCCTCTTCCTCTAGAGACTCTATCTCTGCTTCTGTAGAGGCTCTGTAGGAGAAGAATAGATCTTCTGCCTCTGCATCTGCTTCTGCTTCTGTCACAACTTCTGACTCTGCTTCTGCCTCTGGCTCTGGCTCTGGCTCTATGTTAGTTACTGTCTTTGTGACTGTCTCTGTATCCGCTCTATCTTTGTTATGTATCTGCTCTGCCTCTGTACTGTCTCTGCTCTGTAAATATACTGTCTCTGCTCTGTCTCTGCGGCGACTATCAAGTAGGAGGGAGAATAGTACATCCATGCTTCTATTTCACTGTCAGAGGTGATTTCAGAAGTTAATTGTAGTTGAGGCAAGAGGTATTCACCCATGGACAAGGATTTTACTTCCCTTGGCAATTGGCTTATAGTGCCCACTGTTAGGGACAGTGCCTCTGTTTTCTTAGGAAACATCTTCTTAATAGCCTCTTCATCTCTTGATGTACCATCTATTACCTCGTTGGAGGAGTCAACTATGACTTCATTGGATGTGGATCCATTGCCTTCTTGCGATCCATACAGCTTTAACACCACTTTGTTGGGTTCTCTGCCTAGGGTTAGGGTTCCTTTGAACCAGTCCATCCTGGCTCTTGCTTCAAAAAGCCAAGGTCTTCCCAACAGCAAAGGGTATGAGGTCCCATAAGAATTTGGTTTGACCACCAGATATGTTAGCCAATAGTCTCTTCCTGCAAGGTTTTTTTTTACGTATGGGAGGATGCCCAATGGTTTGACTCTCATTTGGTCCGCCAATCTGATAAGCCACTGTGTAGGTTGAATTCCTTGCAACCCTAAGTCCTTCATTGTCACACCTGTCATTATATTTACTGATGAGCCTCCATCAATCAATGCATCTGAAATAAAGCATCCTTCTATCCATGCACTAATCTCTGGGGTTCCAGGATCTAGGAAGGCATTAGCCACATCGACTTCCTTTACAGGCTCCAAGGCCTTATTGGTCTTAAGTAGTCCTTCAGATTTTCACCTCCTTAAGTGCTTGTAGCGGGATTTTGGGAAGCTTCTGTAATTACTGCATACACTAGTTGGGTCAATCCAGAGGGTCCTCTGTTCTGGCTCAAATTCAGAGCTCCTGTTGAGACTTGGGGTTGTTGATTCCAGCTGGTAGGGTTCCACTGTTGTTGAGTTGCCATTGGAGGAACTATTTGAGGCCACTATTGCTGTGGTTGAACCATCATTTGAGGCACTGTCGTCTGCAATGACCAAAGTGGATTCGGTGCATTATACTCCAATACTGTTTGCATCTAGGAATAAGGATAGGAAACTGTCCCTGGGACTGCATTTGGTGGGTATACCATTCCTAGCATGGGAGGAGGTAAGACTCCTCTTCCTGGAGTCATGACAGCCTTGCTTCAACTTCGTCATACAATCTTGCACCTTCCACTACAGCTTGCAGATTGACTGGTCTTCTCAATTCCACAAACTTGCAAACTTCTGGTTGTAGGCCCCTAAGAAACACTCCTTTCTGGATACCTTTGTCCAAATGATGGTTAGTCCACCTCTTCAGGATGGATTCCATTCGCGAGACATAAGCTTCTACTCTTTCTCCAAAGGACTAACTTAGGTTCATGAACTCCTCTCGCATCCGCTCTTCAAAACCTTCACGCCTGAATTTAGTGAGGAAGGGCAACTTCAGGTCGTCCCATGTGCCAAAAGTTCCTGTTGCTTGTCTCTCATACCATTGAAACTCCCCGCCCTTGAAGGAGGTGGGGAATATTGCTAACCAATGCTCAGGGGTTCTGGCATTGTTAGCCACACATGCTACCATAAATTCTGCTACATGAAGATCAGGGTCTTCAACGTACTCTCCCTTAAAAATTGGCAATGGGACTACATTTGCTGGCACGTCATCAATATTTCCAAGATGAATCTGACTAGGAAAGGGACCTTGAGTCGCCATGGGGACTTCTGTAAAGAGTGTTTTTAGGGCGTCAAAGGAGGCTTCTGCTGCAAGCTCATTCTCAGCTTTGATTTTTGCCTTCTCTCTTCTCACGTACCTCTGGACTCGTTCTAACGCTTGCCTCTTTATTGTGACATTCATCAGGGGATTGGCTTCAACCAGTTGGTCTATACTCAACAGGATAGTATCAAATAGGGCTTCAATCTCTAAGGGATTATCTAGCCAACATCTCCTCTACTTCCTTCTTTTCAACATCTCTGAATTCACCTTTCAAACCACTACAAAGGGGGAGATATTCCATTCTGAAAGTATCAAAACTCATTCTTATTAGGATTATTATTGTGTCATTATAATAATGCCAACTTTTGAGGGTTTCAATAGTGTATGTTGTGAAAAACACTCTGTATACCAACTTCCAATGGGTTGCTAATTGGACAAACAAAAGTCAATGCACCAAGCATCCCACATATCTTGCTGTTGAGCATCCATGAACAAATTCCAACTCTTTTCCTTCTTGTTTTCGTGAACCTCTACAGACCAAGACTCCTTAAGGCTCTTCACAATCTCCCACTTGATGATGTCGAGAAACTTCTCAATGAATGCCAAATCTTCCATGGATGGTCATTCTCTGTGTTTCTACTCTTCAGTTTGTTCCCAAACAGTTTGTCACCAAGATGCAAGTTTCTACTGTTTAAACAGGAAGAGAAAACAGTCCACCACATAGAGCATGCATCATGATGGTGATATGTTTCCACCATTGTGGGATGAACTTCTTGTGAAAAGTCATTTTGATTATGAGAAATTCCAACTCTTCAGTGGAAGAAGGAAATTTGCAAACATCCATTGAATTCTCCTCTTCTTGGCAATGCCATTTCCTTCATTTTCAGCCTCTTTTGATGCTTGTTGATGCAAGTTCCCCCGGCTGCGCACTAAAAACATGGACCCCTAAGAGGAACACCAAGGAAAAGGGAATTATCTTGCAAGAAAATCTATCTTGTAACATCAAAGATTTTATTTCATTCTTTTGATCATCAAAACAAAGAGACAACAATTCTTCACGCAGCATCATAGTAGATTTCTCCCACGGATTTGATAGAATCAACCATAATCTTCAACATGTTCATAGAATCCATCAATATAACAAAGAACATAAAATAATACACCATATTTGAATGGAAATCAATCACATATTATTCATCTTCAATGTCTTCATAGTTCTCTCTCTCAATCTCTCATATACAGTTACACTGTTTTGATAGATTTGACTATCTCTGTCTCTGTCTCTCTCTCTCTCTCTCTCTATCAATAGTACATCATATCCTCACTACAATACTCTCATAATAACTCTCAATAATCCTTCTTAGGTCATGGATTAACCTCCCAAGAGGTATGTCTGATATGAAGAGTCACCAGAGCCATTACAGTATCTTTTCACAGCTCACTACTGTCACTGTCACTCAGTCTTCAGCAGCTACTTCTTCCACTTGTTTTAGCTCTTTTGAACTTAGATTCATCCTTTCCAAAATTTAGAAAACTTTCCCAAATTCACACCTACATTCTATAGAACACTTACAGAAGGTCTATAGAACAGTTACAGTACAGTACTAGAGCAGCTACAGTACAATTATAGTATAGAGACAGAGCAAGACAGAGGGTTACAGAAGGTCATTAGAACCTCATAACTCATACTCAAACCATTCCAAACTATCAAAAACTATTCAATAGGCTTCCAAAAGATCTCAATTTTCATCAATCATCAATCCATGCTTCATACAGAAGACAATCAGAACAAAACAGAAGCTATACAGAAGGTATACAAAACCAATAAGACCCTATCAAAACATCATAGAGCTTCATATCTCCATAAAAATCATCATGAACTTCCAAAAAATAATCAATATCATCCAAAATACTCTCAAATACTTCCATTATCAACCATACATCACTCTAAATCCATCAAAAATCAATCATTCAGACCTCAAAAACAACAAAAATCAGTCAAAAATTCAATCTTTTTCCACTCTCAACATGCAAATTCAATGCCCATCGATCCCATGGCAAACGATCATAATCATACAATCCGATCTTTTACAACCATGACCGATGAACCTTTGCCTCAATATTCAAATACAAGGTGGAGTCCATGAAGGGAGTTCCAATAGCACTAGGACTGGAGAATGGAGCCTTCGGTGGTGTTACCTCTTCATCTCCTTGCTACACTAACCTGTCATCATCACTTGCCACATAGAGCTTATCATCGTCATCCTTCTGGTAGCCACGCTTGGTCATGGACAACTTCCAAGCTAAATAGCCGCAAGTATGCATCATGGTAGTGAGAGTTGCAAACCGAGAATGAGTTGAGAGTGGAGAAGGAGAGAAACTCCCAAATGAACACATGCCCTATTCCATTTGCATGCCAAAGTCCAAGTCTTCTCTCAATGTACCCTAATTTGTGCTAAGTGTCACCTCAACATCATAAGATTTAGACTATTCACACATGTAACTACCAATAACTAATTTCTTTGTCCCATTTTGAATTATAACATGAACAATTGATCCTTGCAAGTCCTGTAGCAAAAAAGTACCCTAACACATATCCTTGAAAATAACAAAGGGACATGTATACCTGAGTTTCAACTTACTGGGAAACTTGCCAAGGTGAGAGTTATATACTACAACCCAATCTCCCTCCTGAAAATTTTTCTTTTTGACATGCCTATTAACCCATGCTTGTCTCCTCTATTGTGTGACACCCGTAATATAAGCTACTAATATCCGGTCCTCTTCCGATTTCAAAAGTTGTTCTAGTCTATGCTGCACTGATTCTTCAGGATCCATCTTGTGCATAATAGCAACTCTCAGACTTGAAACTACAAATTCCATAGGAACCACTGCTTCCAAACCATAAACCAGCCTAAAAGGTGTAAGCCCTGTGGCAACTTTATCTACTGTCCTAAAGGTCCATAATGCTGAATCAAGTTTAATATCCCAATCCTCCCAATTATCCTCAACAGTTTTCTTCAAGATGCCAAGTAAAATCTTGTTAGAACTTTCAACTTGACCATTAGGTTGAGGGTGATACTATGGAGTAGATTTCTTGTGCAGAATCATATGCTTGATAGTCAGTTCTCTGATCACTTGATTCAAGAAATGCTTTTCCTGATCACTAATTATCTCAATAGGACAACCAAATCTAATCATAATATTAGAGTATAAAAACTTGGCCACACTTTTTGCTTTATTATCCTTTAATGCATGAGCTTCTACCAACTTTGTAGCATAGTCAGTGCAAACCAAAATGTATCAATAACTTGTCCATTTAGCTGCTGGTTTGATGGGCCCACCAAGTCAATTCCCCATTTCTAAAATGGTTCAAATGGTAATACATGATGATTTGGTATCCTATCCCTATCAAGTGGTTGACCTTCCTTCAGACACTCTACAAACACTCTTTTGCATATTGATGAGCATCTTTCAACACAGTAGGCTACCAAAGACCTGGCTGTAAAAATTTCCTGCTTGTAATCTCTCCTGAAAAATGACCTCCCGATAATCCGAAATGAACTTCATACAAGACTACTAGTTGCTCAAACTCAGGAACACATCTTCTAAATACATTATCAACTCCCCTTCTATAGAATGTGTTCCAAATGACCTGCAGGCATAATTCATGACGTCAGGAAATGAAGCATCTGGTCATAGTATGAATCAGGGTCAAGCACTTGAATCTCAAAAGTTCAGCATCAGGTAATTGATCATGAATTCCAGCTTCAGGTTCATCACTTTTCAATCTACTTAGATAATTAGCAATGGCATGCTCTTTTCCAGGGGTATGAATAACCTTAAAATCAAACTCTTGTAGCAGCAGCATCTATCTAGCTAATCTACCTATCAACTGGGGCTTATTAATCAAAATTAGCAATGCTTGATGATCCACATGGAAAACAACCTAATTTCCCAATAAATATTGTCTGAATTTTTGCACCGAGAAGACCACATTGGAGGTTGTAAAATTGGAGCCACCACCAACATCTTTTTCAAAACATTAAAAGCTCTCTCTTGATCTTCCCTCCATACAAATTGCATTCCTTTCTTTGTGAGAGTTGTAAGAGGAGAACAGATATGTGACAAGCACCTTAAGTATCTGCTATGCCACTTAACCTGCCCCACAAACCTCATGATTTCTTGCACATTACTAGGAGTCTTAGCCTTCCACAAGTGCAATCTTCCTAGGGTCTATACTCATACCCTCTTCAAATAGGATATGACCCAACAACACACCTCTTTTGGCTGTGAACACTAACTTGAAAGGATTTAATGACATACCAAACATTCTACATCTCTGAAAGCATAGTCTAAGGTGTTTTAAGTGCTCCGCTTTGCTACCAAAAACACAAAAATCATCAATGAATACTCTCATAAAAGTTGTTAAATATGGTTCAAAGGTTTTGTGAGGAGCTCCTTGAAATTCAGGCGGTCCATTTTTCAATCCAAAGTTCATAATTGTGCTAACATAAGCTCCCCACTCTATAATGAAAGCTATCTTATCCATATCTTTTGGATGCATCCTAATCTAATTATATCCTGAAAAACCATCCAGGAAACTATACATCTCATGACTTGCTACATCATCCAAAAGAGAATCAATAAAGGGAATGGGAAAGGGATCAATAATGATAGCTGCATTTAATTTCATGTAATCCACACAAACTCTGATCTTCTCATTCTTCTTTGGCATTACAACAATAGGAGATAACAAAGTAACCTCATTAATTGGTTTGATAAACCCAACTCTGAAAATCTTGTCAATTTCTTCCTTGACCTGTTTGACATAATTAGGATTCATTCTATACCTTTTTTGAACAACAGGTCTAGCATCCTTTTTCAAGTTTATCTTGTGCTGACACACAACTGGATCGAATCCCTTCATGTCTGTATAATCCCAAGCAAAAATATCTTGAAACTCTATGCACAACTAAATTAGATCCTGCTTGAAATTATCTTCCATAAAAATACTAACCTTGATGGGTTTAAGCTTGTCTTTAACATTTAGGTTAACCTCCTAAACCTCATCTTCAACCACTCTTGCTGATCTTCTCATTGTATGCCCATATCTTAATTCGGCTTGAACAATAGCTTTCTGCCCTTCCTCATCCAATGTACCAAAACTGTCCATGAAACTGTCCATACCAGTTTGTTTTTTATCAAGTATTTCTTGCTGCAAAACTTCAAGATGAGTAGTGCCTTGGTCTTGAATTAATTTATTCCTTTCATGCCTTGACCTGTCTTGAAATTTAGGATTCTCTTGACCTTCAAGAAAACCTTTTGATTTCTATGCAGGCTGATTTTGACATGCAGTTTCAACAGGTTGCTAGTCCAGAAATACATCTCTAGCCATATCGGGTTGATCTTGATACCCTTGTATAATACCATCAACATTTATCTCAAAAACTGGAACTACAAAAGGATTTACTTGAAGATGTAATTCCTCCTCATCATCTTCTACTTCATCTACAAGGTTAATATTTTTGGCCACGATAGGTCTAGATGAACTCTTCAAAATAACCTTATTCACTATAGATAACCTGATTTCCTTGAGTCCTCTTGCTATACACACATAATCATTTCCCCAATCCTGCTTGAGTTTTGCCAATCTTAACCACGACCTCCCCAAAATCATTGTATAAGAATCCCCGATTTTTGAAATTCTCAAGACCACAAAAGTGACCCTAAACTTGAGGTGAGCTACTGGAATTTGTTGATTTTGAAGAATACCCAAAGGCTGTAACCTCCTTTGTTCTACCATCCGAACTTGAAATGGGGCTGGCAATAACTCTTCTTGCTTATATGCCAAATATGTATGTTCAAGAAGTATAATAACTCTTGAATATCCATCCATCAGAACATCATCATACTTACTACCTGCATACTCAACTTGAATGGCAGGTACTTGATAATCCACCACTTCTTGTTGGGTTGGTATCACTGATTGACTGTCAAGAACTATTTGATCTTGAACTACTATACTTTTATGGACTTCTTGTTTCTTCTTCTTGATCTTGAGAAGTAAATTATCCTTAAATCTCGGTACTAGATCCAAGATTTTCTCCAAAGTTAAATGTAGAGAACACTTTGCTAAAGCTTGGAATAACTCTTTCGAGCCTCCTTGCTATACTTTTTGAGCAACAATATTATCAAGAAATTGCTATTGATCTTCAGGAGACTGGTTTTGTTGTTAAGGAGCATACTCCTAAATCTCATGAAATTGCTCATGCAATTCAGGTCTCTGCAGACTTGAATTCCCTACATCATCAGGTTGATCAGTTTCACATTTTTCAACAAGTTTTTGCACCTTTCTCACCTACTTTGTTGCCTTTTTCCTTATCTTCTCTTGTTCTTGCCAATCAAGCTTCATACCGCCTTGACTTCTGGTTACTACTAAAACCATTGGTTCCTCTTAACATTCCTCTATTTCAATGCAATTAGAACAATCACAATGAGCATGCATACTTATAGCATTAGTGTTACCTAACACCTCCTTTGCCTCTTCTTGAACCTTCTCTTGCTGAATTTTCTTAAAGCTAGTAGACCATGTACCATTAGGAGATTGCCTTTTCTCATCTTGATTAGGTAACTCTATAAGGACTACTGCAACTAGGGCAAGTGGATGCTCCTGATGAGATGCTCCTGCAGGTCTTTCGTCATTGCGGGACCTTGCTACTGGCATTCCTCTCTCAATCCTATGCCTTGTCGAAAGTTCATAGTTTGGTCCAAAAAAGTGGCCTTGACCTCCACAATAGTGGCATGCTCCCATTTGGGTAGTTTGCTGTTGTGCCTAAAATTTTCCCCAGGGCTGTCTAGCCTGCATTCTTCTAGGTCCCTTGAAGGGTCTCTATGACATGGTGTCAAGAAGAATCTGATTTACTGCAACTGTTTGAATAGGTCGGCCTTGCCTGCATTATTGGCATCTACTATGCCATACTGACAGTAGGATTATACTAGCGAGTCCTAGTCTCATGACCCTTTCTCTGGCATATCTCGCAATGCTTTTCCTTCTTCTTACTTTCATAAATACCCAAATCTTTTAGCTTATGTTTTATCATTTTATCTATTTTGCTATCCTCTGACTTTCTCTTATCTTTGTCCTTTTCTTTCTTGTTTTTAGTTTTGGTTGATCTTGATTTCTTATTTTTCTTCTTAGGCCTCCTCCTGCTAAAATTATCCTTATCAGAGTCACTTGAATCATCATTTGAATCAGAACTATAATCACTATCCTCATCATCACAGTCTGTGTATGAATCTGAGCCTGAATCTGCATCAGAATTGGAGTCCGAAGAGTCCTCATCTTTACTATTCTTAGATCTAAAGGTACCAAGTCTTTTTTCCACTCTCATAGCTGCCCTTATCAATGTGTCCAATGTATCATTCTAACCCATCTCTACATTAGAAATAGGGTTCTGAATCCTACCTCTCAGGCTCTTCATAAAATAGGTAATCTACATTTCCACTGAAGGTGTATCATCAGCATCCAGCCTATTCAACAAATTCCTGAATTTCCAAGCATAGTCCTCCACTAACATAGCCTTTTGTTTGATCTTCTTGATCTTCCTTAGAATATCTCCCAGAGCTTTTTCCTTATGGAACCTACCTAAAAATTCCATTTTTAAAGCATCATATCCATTGAAGGCTGCCATACCATAACTGGAAAACCAATCCATAGCTTTCCCTTGAAAGGTGGTAGCAAATTGTTGCTTTTTGACATGGTCCCCATACATTTGGTTGAAGCCACTAGCTGTCCATCTTGTCTCAAATTGGGCCACATGACAATCAGGGTCTTCTTTATTCTTTGCTAAAAACTTAGAGGTTCTAACTTTTGGGTTAACAATTTGATTTGGATTCATTATGTTCAGCTTATAAGCCCTCCACAATGGCGGTAGAGGATTAAATTTTAAAGATTTCTTAGATCATAAAAGGCATCTGGTACATGATCAATTTCTATCACGTAAATCTCTCAGGAATTGGTTCCAAATCTGCTCCTAAATCAAGAAATTTTTTTCTTTAAACTAGCAGGGATCACCAAAGTGTTCTACTTGAGAGAACATCACAATACAATAGAGAACTTCCTAAATGGATTTACATCCATTAGCACTTCATAATGTTCAAGAAATACATTCAAACACAAAGCACACATCGTACTCAGCAACATAGAATTGCTGATCATCAAATGCTACGTTGTTTCCTATCTCTATAGCCATCATTGATTGAACAACTTGAAAGAGAATAACATTAACACTCGAGAGACGATGAAAAGATAATGGGATCAAAACATCAGTCACCAATTCTGGGCACTGCAGTCACTCATATTCCATTTCTGATCAAAAAGCAACTACTCGAATACAACTTCTTGACATTTATTTAACCTGCATCCTGACTTTCAGGTGAAACATCATATGAAGTATACGGGCTGCTTTACATATGTTGATCCAAAAGACTACATGCATACTAATGCTGAGGTGTAAAATAGTACTAAATATACAATGAGGTTCAAGTCCTAACAGGTGTAAAAAGAGTGAGACATGTAAATTTTCACATTTTTTGATAATAATACAATTACTATCTCTCACCTCATCTTCTTATTCACAACTTCCATGGCTTATCTTTCTTCTTTCCTAACTTTCTAGTATTTCTCTTTCCTAGTCACTCTTTTCTCTCTTCTTTGATCTTCTTTCTCTTATCCCTTACTTGTCTCCTTGTTGGCAACGGCTTTAACCTCTTTTTTCTCTTCATGTCTTCATTTCTTTAACTAGTTAACAACTAACCAATAGAAAGGAGAGGATTGATTATTTGGAAGCATTGGGATGGAGGGTCAACCTATGTAGGTGGTATGTATGCTTGTTTAGAGAGATAAAGGGTATGTCCTAGGACTATCAACGAGATCTTGGGGGACCAACATGATTGTTGGGAAAATTTTGCATCTTTTTAGATAAAATTGTTCTTACTCATAGGATTCATCACAACCATCTCAACAATGTGGATCAGTGGGTTGCAGAGTTCAATCATCAACATAGTCTAGACACAATGACATGGATCAAGAAGTTTCAATAGCACCAAAGTGATGATTGGGTAGAGCCTACACTTAGGTAAAAGCCCTCTTCCATTCTCGGAATATAGAGTCTAAAATAGTGCAGGGCTAGGGTCTCTGATAGGCTATCCAAGAGTATGGATTCAATGGTGAGTGTATTAATAAATGGTGGCTAGTGTGATCTTTGTCGAGATTATCCTATGATAGCTATTATAGCCCTTGAAGTCTAGAGCATATGTGCTAAAGTTTGGAGCTAGCAATGATGAATTTATGGGATTGATTAGTAGTTATTTCATGTTTTGGTGACATTGACTACTAGATTTCTTTCTCAAGAGGTGTTGAATGACAAATTCTAGTAGCTTGCATTGAGGAATCTTGCACTTGACATAAGAGACATGGAAAAATATTGTTATAGATTCTTGTGTGTGATGGGACCTAAAACGAGCCGGCACTGGCTCATGCACTAGTCGGACCTCTATCATGCGCTCAACAAACCCACGGCCTCGCGGCCAGGAGCGTGGATGACACATACATCATCTTTCTAAACATCTTGCGTTTGTATCACGTATCGTAGTCCAACTCTATCCCAATTAACACTCCTCAGAGGGAGTCCCACCACATTGCCAAATAGCACGAAGCACAAACATAGGAGGTCCTCCCATGGCTGACTGCCGCTACCTCACTGCGACTCTCCTACACCTTGGGGATTGGCCCCTCGAAGTATTGCTAAACATATATAACACAATATCGCACACATTTCCACTCAAGGTAACAATTGATCATATCCAAGAATGTACCATTCCTCACTTTCTTTCCCCTTAGACCCAACGCCTAGCCTACAGCTTGGACAACCTTACTCACTCAACGTTGGTCATGCCTCTAGAAAGCAATTGCCATGCATCCAGGAGATATTGCCTGATACCTTTTAAATTTCTTTATGATTCATGAAAATTGTGAATGTCCATGTGCTCAAACAATTAAGAAAATCAGCATTGGTGCACATGTGGAAAACATTCCTTTCAATGATTTTGACTATTGCTCGTATGCGGCGTTGCATGAACCTAGCACCGAGAAACCCTCGTGCTACTAGGTTCTTAATTTTTAATTATCGACCAACCTAACTGGTATGCATAAAACCAGCAAGCTTTTCATCATTCCATTCAACATTTAGACACCTTTCATACACTCTCCCCCCTCATCCGTTTAGGTTATGCATTATTGATCGGTTTAGGGTTCATTTTCCATATTTTTATTGTATGAAAAGCCATAAAAACTCACTAAAACATAAAGGTAGGGCTGAACTGAGGCTAAACCTCATACTTCAGAACCCCCATACATCCAAAAACATGGTTCTTATTTTTTCTTAATTTTCGGCACTCAAAATCCATTTTTCCTTATTTTTAATGGTTTTTTCCTATTTTCTTGTATTTTTTGCAATATTAAATGACTGAAAATACAAAGTGAGTTGTGGGTTGTGGCCCTTAGGTTCATTTGCAGAAAAATCACAAATTTAGTTGGTGTGTCTTACTATACTTTTCATATATATCTCAAAAACACCCAATTTTTCCATATTTCACGTGTTTTACGGGTTTTACACTATTAATTTCATCCACAACACTTATGATTTTCTGATTTTTTGATTTCAAATAGTTGGAAAACATTGCAAACAACATTATAATGCATAATCATCCCATGGGAACAAGTATCCATGAAGCAACTTGCATAAAACATCAATTTCCTTTGTAAAAATGAGATTACCGTTCTTTGTGGGTTGCGGGTTTTTATTTGCCATATCGCGGGACTGATTTCCAGCCACCATTAATGCTCATGATAGTCCACAATTAGCAATCTTCCTTCCTCTTGAACCACGGAGCAATCCGGTCTTCATTGGACAAGCATCCGTCATCCATTCTTCTTCTTCTTCTTCACCACATGAATCTGCCCTTGGAAGAGAGAGAGGGAGGAGAGAGAAAGACTGAAATCAGAATTCTTCATAGAGACCGCCATTGGAGGAGCGAAGCACGGCGATATGATCAACAGGCAAAGGGGAGGCAAGGGCCATTGTCAATTATAGTGGTTGTTTGCAGGCAGGGAGAAGCATGATCAACATTTGGGCGCAAATTTCGGCGCCTGTTCCTCACGCCCTCCTCCACGATTTCATCTCTTCCATTTGCATGAAAGTTTCATGCTACATTAAAAGTTGGGCTCCCAAGGGTCACTTGCCCACTTTGGCCAAATTTTGTCCACCTCTTCGCATCTTGACCGGTTTCTTGGCCATTTCCCCGTCCGGACTCCGAATTGAGCTCTGAAAAATCCTGGGCATCCAGCTCGGCATCCCGCATTGGCTGGTAACTCTGGTCAACCCGCACGACAGTTTGAAAAATTATGAAAAATCAACAAGTGTCGCTCGGGCGCTTTTAAAGTACTTTGGCGCTTAAAATCGTCCTAGATCGAGCCGCCGCCTTCGACGTTGAATATTTTTCCCTTGATATTCATACTTTTTAGCCTTAAAATCGTTCTAGATTAAGCCGCCGCCTTCAGCATTGAATATTTTTTCCTTGATATTCGTAATTTTTAGCTATTTTTAAGCACTTCTCGGCACCAAAATTCTTCTCTCATTGGCGACCACGGGATAGGGTGACTCAGCCCATCAAACCCACGAACACATCTGCACATAAACAACCAAAGGAAGCATCAAGCTGATACAAAATAGATACATATTAAACACATCACAATGCTCACCCTACCCCCTGACAGAACCAAGGCATGACATCCACAAGGAGTAGGCCTAGCATAATCTGATAAAAGGTCGGAAGCTAGTCACTATCCAACTCCTCCAACACTGGCAAACTAAAAAGACCCATTAAAGAGGTTGCCCTAAGTGGTGGTCTGAACTGCCTACCTAACTAAGGACAACACGACTAGGAGCTCCTACTAGGCGAGGACTCCTATAGCCTGATCAAGAAGTATTTTCTTTTTAACACATTTCTTCTTTTAGGGTTTTATTTTGTCCATAATTGGTCATGTAAAAAGGAGGGAGCTAAGCATAGTGACCCAAGGAGAACAGGGCATTGGCCTCAGGACCTGTCTCGGTACCCAAGAACCTACCAAGCCCTCGCAAGGCGACACTTAATCCTTTTTTTATGCTCACTTTTATTTTCGCTCCAACCTTCCTTATTTTCTTCTTTTCCAGCAAGAAGCCACCCCTAGGAAGACAAGGCATCGGCCCCGAGTCTGACTCGTCCCCAGGAACCTACCAGGCCTTTGTAAGGCAATGATCAACTGCGTATACATTTTTCTTTCTTTCTTTTCTATTTTATAGGAGTTAAAACCCCTTTTTGCACACCTTTGTATTTATTTATTGTCTTGTCAGATATTCAGGGTTTTTTTCCTTTATCATCTTTAGTTTTCTTTTGGCAGGCTTCTCTAACTGCCTCACAACTAACAAGAACTCCTAGTACGGCTGCCTAGCAGGCTAGCAGAACAAGGTCACTAGGACTACCTTCTAAAACAGGTCTTTTGATGCTTGACAATGACTTTACAGGAGGCAATGACTACTCAGACCTCCCTCAAACATATTGAACCGAAACCTCGGGACTTCATGCATTGGACGCTGGTCCCCAACAAGAAACAACAAACTCCCCTTAACAAGTACACAACCACATATAACATAAAAACCACAGTACTCATAAAGGATAGATATCACCTGGATAGGGCCACAAGAAGCTTCCATGCAATAAAAGGCTCCTTCCAAGCTCTTCTTTCGAACATGTCCAGCACAAAACTCAAACAAGAAACCATTAAATGCACCTGCACTAAACAAACAACTGGCCCTCTTGGCCTAATGGAATAAAGCACTTCACTACAAAACTTAATCGGCCCTCTTGGCCTAATGAAATAAAACAAAGTAGCATCTACACATCCTTCCCTGGAATAGCACAGATATACAATAATAGGCTCCCCAAGGAGGAAAACACAGGGCTCGCAGCCCTAGACTAAATGCATAAGGTTATGACCCATCCCTCTTGCATAAATCGCAAGAGGCGTACGCATAACATGTTTTCTAATTAACCTATGGGTCCCAGATAATAACGATATATTGGTCTCGGCCACTCTTTGCATCACCCATATCAACCATCGTCTGCCATATATGGCATGTTCTGATAACATTCCCCACAAGCGACCGGGTCATGTTTCATCATTGATCACAATATCCAAACTAGGCCCACAATTAAAGAAGAGGTCTTCCTCATAAGCAAGATTTGCTAATGAATCCGCAAACTGATTCCAGTAACGTGGAATTAGCTGAAGAGACACTCTCTCAAACTCTTCAAGTAGGGTCATAGCAGTCCGATGATACATACAGAGAATGGGATTCCGCACTGTGTATGTCCCATCTAGCTGATTCAAGATCAACTGGGAATCCCCTTTTACTAACAATCGACGAATAGCACCTTGTTTGGCAATATGCAGTCCCATCATCAAGGTTTTATACTATGCCATATTGTTAGTGAATCCTACCTCGAGATAAGCAGCTAACTTCATCGCCACTCTACGTCCGGGGTCTCGAATTACTACTCCAACACTTCCTTTTTTATTAGGGCCTCTGGATGCTCCGTCAAAATATAATGTATACGTCCACAATGGGTTTACACAGCCGGTCATCATGAACTCCTCTATTCATAATTGTGGTAATCAAAGTTAGCATATTGAGAGGATGAACTGATGGCTCCATCCCACCTTCTTCATTGAAGTCAACAGGGATACTTGTCAACAGTCGTAAATAGTGATGCAGAAAACTTTAATCACCCACACAAAGGTTCCGTCTTCTTGCTCAATCACTTTATATCCTTTGCTCCACCAGATGAGATTCCCCTGATGGTATCTCTGCTCTAGATATGGGTGCTCCAAATAAGGAATTAACCGACCCATCAACCATCTTTTAAGCTCTTTTCCGCAGGTCTCAGATCATTCCTAGCATGGACCTACAATGCATTTTCTTTGTATTAGCATACTTAGAAGTAATAAGGTTTAATCTTATTAAGATTAACCTTATTTTTAAACTCTACCCCCTGTAGATCAGCTAATAGGGCTGTAGACCTGTTCTTCCCTAACCTAACAATCTTGTAGGGCCCATCCCATTTAGGCTCCAATTATCCTGGGAATAACTCCCTACGCGCATCATAATACAAAACCAGTTGTCCTTTCTTAAAGGTATACTTCTTCGCTTTTAGGTCATGCAACTGTTTCATGCGACGTTTAGCCATCTCTTGATGTAATAGACTTTGCAACTTGATTTCATCGAGGTGTGCTAAAGTCGTAAATCGCTCTAATAGGGCGTTTTCACTACCCAATGAATGGTTTATTGCGAATCTTATGGTTGGTAACTCAATTTCTAAGGGTAAAACACACTCCTCACCATAAACTAGTTTGAACGGCGTGTGGCTAGTGGCTCGCTTGAATGTGGTATTATATGCCCATACTGCCACATACAGCTTCTTGTCCCAGTCGCGTTTCTTTTCAGATACGACTTTTGATAGGATACCCACAAGCTGCTTGTTGGTACTTTCAACCTGCCCATTTCCTCGTGGATTATAAGGAGTCGTTTTATTGTGCTTGATTTGCCAAGCCTCAGTCAAGCTTTTGATAACCTTGTTCAGGAAATGGGTTCCACGATCCGACA
This sequence comes from Lygodium microphyllum, assembly GCF_053477565.2. Taxonomy (NCBI): domain Eukaryota; kingdom Viridiplantae; phylum Streptophyta; class Polypodiopsida; order Schizaeales; family Lygodiaceae; genus Lygodium; species Lygodium microphyllum. The sequence continues at coordinate 103,530,162 of NC_141146.1, read as the reverse complement.
CTAATTCTTTCAGTGGACTAAAACGGCATATTATCTGCTCTAAAAGGAAACTGGTGGTTTCTTTAGCATCATCTTTCCTTGTTGCACGTGCTTCTGACCACTTTGTGAAGTAGTCAGTTGCTACAATAATATACCTCTTTGCGCAGTCGACGACGGAGTAATAGGACCCACAAAGTCTATTCCCCACTTCTCAAATGGAAGTATCGCCATAGTAGGGTTGAGTGGTCTTTTCCTATTCTCTCGACTATCATATCGTTGACAAATATCGCATCTCTTAACATACACAAACGCATCCTAGAAGATGGCAGGCCACCAATAACCTACTCTTAAAGCCTTTTTGCTATAAGCCGTCCAGCAAAATGGCCTCCACAAGTGGAATCATGGCACTCTTCCAAAATGAATGGCACCTCGTCAAGCATCACACATCGGCGATAGATGTCATCAACCTCTTGCTGATATAATGTACCTATGATCAAGGCAAACTTTAATGCCTGCTGCTTAATTTTCCTTCTCTCAGCTTTAGATAGTTCGGATCCAGCCTCTCCTGTCGATAAATAATGTGTTATTGAAGCATACCACGAGGGAATAGATGCCGTATCTATCTTAAATAACGACTCCATGTCACTACCTTCAGCCACAGATTCTTTCGGCTCCCCAAAGTCCACAAGACATTCCACAATGCCCTGCAACCTTGGTGGCTTACTCCTGATTTCATAATCAAACTCCTGCAAAGTGATTAACCACTTCGCTAGACGATCAGGCGGCTGCAACTTATTCATCAATAATCGAAGCCCCTCCGCCTTCGTATAAAGCACAACTTTCTCATAGAGAATATAATGCCTGAATTTCTTGGTCCCAAAGACCATTGCAAGACACAACTTCTCCATGTAGGTATAATTGATCTCGGATACCCCCAGCTTCCGGCTAGGAAAGCAATCGGGTGATACCACTTTTCCTCCCAAATTTGGGCTAAAGCTAATACTATGCATGGTGGCTGCTGAAAATCTATAAAATACCTCACCTCTTTTAGGTGCTTTTAAAATGGGAGCTTTTACTAGCTCCTACTTCACATCCTCGAAAGCTAACTTACAGGGGTCACCCCATACAAACAAACAGCTAAAGGACAATAGATTTGTAAGCGGCAACATTCTTTCTGCCAAGGTGTTTATGAATCTACGGTAATAACCAACCGAAGACAGAAAGCTATGAACTTATTTCGGAGTGCATGGTGGACCCATGGCAACTATGACTTTGACCTTCTCGGGATCTATTGCAATCCCTACTGAACTGACCACATGGCCCAGCAAGAGCCCATAAGGTACACCAAAAACACACTTCCATGGGTTTAGAGCGATGCAAAATTGCCTACACCACTCAAAACATTTACTTAAAATGATCAACTGCCTTTCTCTCACGGTGGCGGCCCCTAAGTCATCAATAAACACCTTCAACTCTTCAGGGGATATGTCACCGAATGTCTTATCTGCTGTTTGTTGCCACGAACCAGGCGCATTACATAAACCAAAGGCCATCACATGGTACGCAAAAGTACCAAAGACAGTAATAAAAGTTGTTTTCAACTTATCCTCTTCTGCAATTGCCATCTGGTTATATCCTGCAAAGCAATCCATAAACGAATATATCTCCCTACCCGCTAATTGATCCAAAATCTGGTCAATGAATGGCAACAGGTAGTAATTCTTAACCATTTTCTTATTCACCTCTCTAAAATCTACACATAATCGGATCTGATTATTTTTCTTCTTCCTAATCACAACTGGCAAACACCATTTCGTGTGTTGGACAGGAAAAATCAAACCCGCTTTTCGAAGCTTCTGTAACTCCTCAAACAGCCCGTCCCTCAATTCAAAAGGCATACGCCTTACTTTTTGATGCACAGAATGACTACCCTCTTTTATAGGAATAGTATAAACAACCAGGCTGGGAGGAATACCTCTCAGCTCATCATAACTCCAGGCAAAGATATCGCGGAATTCTTGAATTAGGGACACATAGTCCTCCCTTTCTGCTGAACTGAGCATAGAACCTAATTTGATTGGTCGTGACTCATCAGGCATACCAAGGTCTAGCTCGATAACATCTGCATCTCTAATACGATCTTGGGCCTCTATCGGCTCATTCAAAGTGATTTGATAGACGTCTTCCGTGGTGGATCCCTCTTTGGACTCATCACTCGATAATGTCTCACTGGTGGATAAATCTTCTAATGTCTCCAATTCTGTGGAAGATAGAGAAGCTCTCTCACTCTTCGGGGACTCAGGATAGGCATCAATCACCACGCGCTGAGCACCTCTGCCGAATATCAACCAACCGATGTCGTGCCGCTGCACATCCGAGGTGTGAAATCCACCCAAAAGTTGTGTGTGTGGGATTTGATACTTTGTACATACTTAGTCGTTATGTTTGCATCTTTATTGTGTGTGGTAATATAGTAAAGAGGGGCTAGAAAAAGATACTGTTGTTGGCAGTGCATTGGTTGGTATGTATGCCATGTGTGGTTTATTTGCGGAAGCACAGAAAGTGTTTGATAAGCATCGACTTTGTAGCGTAATCTCGTGGAATGCTGCATTATCTTGGCTTGAAGGTGACAAGGGGTTTTGTTTGCTTGTATTGTGATGATCAAGGAAAAGAATTCCAAAGTTTGGAGGTAGTTTGAAAGCATATGATATGTCATTGTAAGCTATGATATGATGATGAGGGCTTGTATGCTTTTCTAAAGGCCACTTTTCTTTGTGCCATTTTATGTTTTTGGATGCTATTTGGAAAGGGATGACTATTTTTGAAAAGGGATTTTTGGGGTGAAAGGAGCTTAATGGAGAAGGAGAGCAAAAAAGCAGGGGAATGAAAGAAATCAGGGGAGCTCGACGAAAAGGGAAAGAAAAGGAAGGATTTTTGGGCAATCAGAGGGGAGCTCGACAAAAAGGAGAAACAAAAGAAATGATTTTTTTTGTGAATCAGAGGACTGAACAGGGAATCTACGAAAAAGAATGATGGTGGAGGAGATTGCAGTAAAGAAGAAGTGAAAGGATGGGCGGCTTGCTGTGGGGCGAATTGGCTCTCTTTGTGAGCAGGTGAAAGAATTGATTAACAAAGGTGTCGAGGTAATACTTGTGTCCTCTGGAGCAGTTGGAGTCGGCAGACAAAAGCTACGTTATCAGTGCCTTATGAATAGCAGTTTTGCAGATCTTCAAAAGCCTCAATCAGAATTGGATGGAAAACCTTGTGCAGCAGTTGGACAAAGTGAACTTAATCACGAATTTTCGCGCAGAACGCCAGACGAGTTGTAGTGAAGGTTGGAACAACTATTGTCACACGTTCTGACTAGGCGATGCTCTAGAGGGATATTGAAGACGAAACGAACGAGAAGAGGACTGGAAGCATCAACCAGCTCTAGGTGACGAAAGAGAAGCTGTAGAAACGATGGAGGGGCTGCGGTCAACGAATTCGACGAATGTTTGATGGAGTAAAAGGGAGGCTGAACTCGATTATCAAGATGATCATGCCCTTTGAAACTGCTACAACGAGTCCTTACTTCTATGACATAGAGAGCATTGTTATTAGTACATGTGGCAACAACTAACATCGACACCATTGATCTGTGATTAGAGAAAGGAGAGAAGCACAGAATCAACTGTAAGAGGACATCTTGCAACCATACAACAAAAGAGCTCAATCAACTTGACCCATGAAGTCAATGCAATGATCCTTTTGTTTTGGAGGCCTTTCATGGTGCTAGCCATGTATTCGTTATCATATTTTTCCTTCTGAACTGGTTCTGCTTTATCATTGCAGTAGTATGCTTTCTTGCAAGTTCAGTTCAGAATGCAAAGCATATAAAGTACTATACCTATTACATGAGTGACGGAAGACAATCTCAGTGTCTTGAAAAGAGAAGGGTATTTTGTACAACCTACAGTTGTGGAAATTTCTCATGATGCATATATTGTACAATAAGAACTTTTTGAACCTGTCATGTATGTGTTCAAATTCCAGACTTTGGAAGAGCAACATCAATGAATAATTTTGTACCACAAGGTTTGAGCAGTTCAATCAAATTGTCATGATTTGAAGAGCTATTCTCAGTTTTCACACTGCTCTTGAGAGGGTGGCATAGTTTTATCAACTGTTGCAATCACATATAAATGATGCAAAGCAGGCAGAAACTGTTATCAATTGTGTGCATTTAAAATCTTGCTTCTCATAAGCTTGGACTTTATTAAGAGCTTGTATACATGGCATGGGTCAAATGTATAGAACACATGTGGTTTGCTATGATGTTTCTTTATGCTTAGAGATAACTTGGCAGTAATACAATTGTTACTTGACATCATATTCATCTTGCTTATTTGTATGATTGATCTTCTATCTTGAAATTAGACAAGGTCCTCCGTGGTCGCGACTTTGCTTTCGAAAACCCTTCGACATCTTTGGTGAACCCGACAAGAAAGCGTCACAGAAATTTTAGGATGGGAGATACTTGAGCATCCATTTCAGCCTCTTCTACGATTCCTGCTATGTTCTCTACTTCAGCTCCATCATTGACTGCTGCTTCAAGTACTTCATCAAATGATCTAAAGCACATTTTGCAAAATATGTCTATGTATATGCAGCTTCAAAATCAACATACACAATTATATATGCAGCAGCAGAGTAGCAATTGCATCAACAACAGTTGTCTCAGCAAAGGCAACTATATTCGGAGCAGGAGAATGCAATCAGCGCGACTAAGGCGATTGAAGCACTTGAGAATGAGAAGAAGCTATTTAATGGCCATAATGTTTCAGCATATTTGAAGACATATGAGATCAAGATGGGGTTTTTCGGAGTTCCAGCTGGACTTATGAGTATTTCCTTCGTCTTGTCACACCCGCCTTGAGGGAAAAAGTGACTGATCTTTTTATTCAAAATTCACATTGGCAAGATTTTAAGAAGGCCCTGAAAGAAGAGTATTTCCTTGAGGACTTTGGGATGGCTACACGGCAGTCATTCCGAGAGTGGGTCTACATACCAAACAAAGGTCTAGCTGCTTTAGAGTTGATTCGAGAATTTGAAGAGAGGTATAGTTAGCTTGATGCCATTAAATAAAGAGCATTGGATGTTGAGAAAGTTGAGCTTTTCTTGCAAGCTGCAGATCGTGCTCTTCAAGAAGAATCAGGAGAGCTTCTTGAAGATTGCACGAAGCCTATGGGTCTTAAAACGGATTGGCAAGATGCCCAGGATGCAGTCTCAACTTTGACCAAGAGGAGGATATGGAAGACTCGACTACAGAATGGATCTATGACACACGCCGTCTTCTGCTCCTATGCCTACTTCTATCCCTGTTATTTCTTCTCTTCCTCAGCCAGTTTCTTGGCCTATGCCAGCGCCTACTGTTTCTACTCCTCATGTTTCTCTTGCTCCAAGACCGATGCTGGTTCCTTCTGCTCCAAAACCATCCGCACCGTCGATGCCTTCCTCTCTTTATGATATAATCAAAGGCATAACGGATTTGACACTAGAGTCAGTTAAAGCAGAATTGGTGGAAAATTTGAAAGAGCATTTTGCTTTGACTGCGCCTACTATTTCTTCTAGTGCTCCTACTCCACCTAGGAGTGCTCCTAGTGCACCTAGGAGAGATCGAAGATGTATTTGGTGTGATAGTACGGACCATCAGCATTGCAGGGATTGTGAATCTTTTCTGGATGCAAGGAGGAAGAATTTGGTATTTTGGGGACAAGATGGTAAGATTTGGTTGACTGAAACAGGAGCTCCGCTTGCTACCAACTTTGGGAAGGGCGAAATGAAGAAGTTAGTGGATGACATGGCTGCGTGTACTTCTTATGTGGCAGCTAGAGGAGATGCTTCTGCATATGGAGTCCAAATTGAGAAAGGATCAGAGAATCAGTCAACATTATGGACTTATGCTATGGAGACGGCAAACAAGGGAAAAATTCAGCAAACTGTTTTGACTAATGCAGGCTCTAGCATCAGATCTGAGATAGGTTGGGATTCGCCTGTTTGACAGGTACTCTATTTATGCCTACTTGGCTAAGTCTCAGGGAGCAGATGTACTTGTTGAGGAGAAGCATAAGAGGGATGAAGAAAATCCAAGTGCAGCTAAAAAGACTAGAGGGGGTGAGTTCGTTACTCCACCTACTGCAGGACCGTCTTTGAGACCAGGGCCAGAACGACAGATGGAAGATGGTCAAAAGAAAGAAAAGAGGCAAGAGCCTAGAGAGAGAAAGCAGCCAGGGTTTAGATTGATGTCTGATATTGAGACATCTACGGACATGAAGAAAATATTTAATGACAAGATACTTGGCAGTGAGGTGACTTTTACTATTTCTGAGGTTTTGGGCATCTCAAAAAGAGAGTTTCAATATCAGTTTCAAGAGGTCCTGAAGAGGAAAAGATATGCATTGCCTACTACTGATACACAGGGAGTTTTGATTGGGGAGTGAGGATGAGGTTATGGTTGAGCATGCTTCCGTTTTTCCACAGATAGAGAAGAGGGTTCAGCCTATGCATTATGCTGAAACTGATGAGCCTGTCTTGATACCGCGTAGTCACTTTTCGCGGAGTCATTGGGCTAGGGCAACTACAGAGATGATGGTAAAAATTGGAGAGAAACAGGTGCCTTAGGTTGCTTTGGTGGATCATGGTTCAGATATTAATCTCATAATTCGTGCAGTTTATGAAAGTAACAGATGGCCTTTGGATGTAGAGCATGGGTGGCGTATGAGAGCCGCCAACAACAATGCAGGTGATTTGTATGCTACCTGTCCCATTGTTAGGGTTTCTATTGGAGATGTAGAGGAGGATTTCCATTTCTTTGTGCAGGATTCATGCTCTTATCCCATAATTCTTGGACAGCCATTCATCACAGAGATGCGCATGGAAACAAAGATAATGGATGATGGATCTGCTTATACACGGATTTGCAGTAAAGATGGCATGAGAGCAGTTCAGTTTAAGACTGTGTGTGTGAACCATGTTAGAAACAGGGATACTCTTAGAGATGCACCTTTGCCCACTGTGAGGGATTTGGGTTTTCATTAGGTACCGCTGTTTCGCGAGACGACGGTGGTACAGAGCAGAGGAGATTGGAGTTCTCGCCTCCTGGCAGTAGTGTTTTCTCCTCCAGTTTTGTTGGAATTTCAGCAAACAGTTCGATGAGTTATCAGAAGACTTCGAAGTTGCCTAGAGCTGCAAGGCAGTACATATGCAGGAAGGAGAAAAATTTGAAAAATGCAGGTATTTTAGAGGATGATGAGCATATAGATGGGATGTATGACAGTATGATTTGTGCATATACGATGACAGAGATGGAAAATATGCTGAAAACTAATATGCAGAGTTGTCACAATAATGTATTAGTGCAATCCCTGGACATGTTTCATGAAATTGCAGATTTTGTGTCACAGATAGAGTCAGAGGCTGAGGTGACTCAGCAAAAAGTATTGAGTGCTGAAGAAATTCAGCAAACAGAGTTTTCGACTGATTATGATCAGCTTACAGAGACACAGAGGGCTGAAAACTTTCAGCCACCAACAGAGTTTACTGTTGAAATATTTTAGCATCCAGAGTTTAGGGCTGTTCCTATGCAGTCCATAGAGCAGAGGGCTGAGGATATTCAGCCCCACTGAAGTGCAGAATTGCTGATTTACAACAAGATTTGAGTAATGCAGAAGAGCATAATGAAGCCAGGGTTGACACGAAATACAAGACTATGGATAACAAGGTGAAGCCGATAGCTGTACCGCTTCCACCTGACAGTGATCAGCAAATAGAAAGGACTACCAAACAGCCAATTTTGAGGAATCCTGAGCATATAGGCCATAAATTTTTCAGCAGAGACTCTTGCTAAATTGAAAATTGGAAATGGTGATTTCTCACTACCCACAGAGAATCAATGCTTTCAGGAGATGCTTAAGCGACATGGAAGGGGGTTTGCTTTTTTCCCACATGAGATTGGATGTGTGAATCCGGATATTGTTGCTCCTATGGTGATCTTTACTATTCCTCATATTCCATGGAACCTCCGACCTATTCCAGTGCCTAAGTCACACCTACCAAATCTGATTGACTTGTTGAATGAGAAAATCAGGATGGGAATCCTAGAGCCTTCATCTGCACCATACTCAAATAGGTGGTTTACGGTTCCAAAGAAGAATGGTACTCTCCGATTTATATAGGATATGCAGCCAATAAACAGAGTTACTATCAGGAATGTTGGTATAGGTCCAGTTGTGGATGAGTTTGCCAAAGCATTTGCTGGACGTGCCATCTATTCTTTAGGTGATTTGTATTCGGGATATGATCAGTTTCAGCTGGCTTTGGAAAGCAGGGACATAACCACTATGAGAACTCCTATTGGGCTTGTCAGGATGTGTACCTTGCCTCAAGGTGCCACTAATTCTGTTGCGCATATGATGAATGCCATGCATAAGGTCCTTCGTGATTACATACCTCAGCTTACCATGCCTTTCCTGGATGATGTGCCCATTAAGGGGTGTGCAGAAGAAGAGAAGAATGAGAGTCTAAATAAGCAGGGATGCAGATACTTTGTGGCTGATCATATTTCAACTGGTGAGAAGATTTTGGCCAGGTTAGAAGAAGTGAACTTGACACTATCAGGGCAAAAAATTGTTTTTGGAGTAAATGAGGTTGTCATTGTTGGATATATGTGTGGATATTACGGCAGGAAACCCTCACCTGAGAAGGTGGATGCTATAGGCAAGATTACGGAGTATTGTTCTACCACTTTAGAGGTACGGAGATTCATTGGAGCTTGTGTGTTTTATATGATTTGGATACCCCATTTTGCACACATAGCAAATTGTTTATATCAGTTGCTTCGAAAGGGGCAGAAATTCTATTGGGATGAGAGCCACACTAGAGCCATGCGGAAATTGAAGAAGTTATTGTAGATTGCTCCTACTCTCAGGAAAGCGGATTATAATTGCGGAAGGCCTATTTATTGACAGTTGACACTAGTCCAATTGGCATAGGTTGGGCTGTGGGTCAAGATGATGCAGATGGAAACAGGTATGCTATTCGGTTTGGGGCGAAAGTCCTAAACGAGAGACAGAGGAGATATCCGCAAATCAAGAGGGAGTTACTGGGGATTGTTACGGCTCTCAAATGTGACAAGGAGTACTTTATTGGAGCTTCAGTTGTGGTAGAGATAGATTGCTTGCCATTGATAGGTATGATTACGAGTTGCTCTACTCCAGATATAGCCATGCTGAGATGGATTGCATACATCAAGTCATTAAATCTAGAATTTAAACACATAGCAGGGAAGGATAATCCAGTGGCAGATATGCTGTCTAGATCCAGATATGATGATGAGGAGACTCTACTTGCAGAAGAAGATGATGTAGAAATTTTAGCCGCTATGGTTGATCATGTTTTCCATGTTTATGATATTGTGGTTTTCATAGAAGAACTCTATGTTGGAGATTGGTTGCAGATTGGCAAGTACCTTAGTACACTAAGCAAAAGAGATGAATGGACAGATGAAGAGTTCAAGAAGATCAAAAGAAAATCCTATGGTTATTTTCTCAAGGATGGATTTCTTTGGAAGCATCCGAAGAAAAGAAGGGGATTACATTTGCGGGTTGTCTGCGATAGAGAGACACAGTTACAGGTGATGAGGGAGTTTCATGAGAGTCCTTGGGCTGGTCATAGAGGAGTGTGGGCTACTTATGAGAAAATCAAGGAGAAATATTGGTGGAAAGGCATGTATAGAGATGTTTCTCACTTTGTAGAGACTTGCAGAGATTGCCAGATGTATTCGGTAGTGTGTCATCGAGATGAGCTTCATCCGACCTATCAGCTATGCATTCATTATAAGTGGGTAGTTGACTTGGTTACTATGCCGATGGGTCTATGGAGATGAGGTATATTGTTTTGGCTAGAGAGGATCTTACCAATCATGTTGAGGGCAGATCTTTGAGAACAAAGACCACTAGTGCAGTGTGTAAGTTCATATTGGAAGAAAATTTCTGCAGGTATGGCTGTGTGAGTAAGATCACTGCGGATCGCGGTGAATTGGATGCAGATGAAGCTAGGGAGTTTTTCTCTCAACTAGGAATCAAGTTGGCTCTAACCACAGCATACAATCCAGAGGGAAATGGGAAGAGTGAAAGAGGGCATCCGCCGATAGTGAAAGCATTAGCTAAAGCATGCATAGGACGGATTGGAGAATGGCCGAGACTTTTACCATTTGCTTTGTGAGCTGATCGTACGACTCACAGTGTTACCACAAGATATATGCCCGCAGAGTTGATGTATGGTTAGAAACCAGTTATGCCGACTGAGACTTGTGCTTTGACTTGGTCACTTTTACCTTCGCAGGAGGATTTGATGAGAGAGGAGCTCTTAGCTCTTCGGATTCGACAGTTGGAGAGAAGATCAGAGGATATTCAGCTAGCTATTGACAGGTTGAAGGTTGCTAGACTAAGGAATAAGGACAGATTTAACAACAGGCATCGCTTGCGGCCTAGAGCAATAGAAGAGGGAGACTGGGTATTAGTCTTTGATAGCAGCCTTGAAAATCAACATACTATGCTTCGAAAGATTGTGAAAAGATGGTTTGGGCCATACATAGTCAGACATGTCTTTGACAATGCAACATATGAGCTGACCGAATTGGATGGGACAGTGCTTAGAGTGCCTATTGCAGGAAAAAGAATCAAGATTTTCAAGAAAAGAGATGATGAGGATTATGCATTGGAAGAATTTGCAAGAGAAGAGCAACGAGAAGAAACTCCAATAGAAGGGACAGATGATATAACAGATAATCTTGTTGATATATCGGAAATGCACAATGAAGAGATTCATCTATTTGTGGATCTTGATGATAATGATCATGGGTAGTTGGCCCATCCAGAGGATGAGCAGGATAAGAGGGGGTGGATGTCCTGTTGCTGCGCATCCGAGGTGTGAAATCCACCCAAAAGTTGTGTGTGTGGGATTTGATACTTTGTACATACTTAGTGGTTGTGTTTGCATCTTTATTCTGCGTGATAATATAGTGAAGAGGGGCTAGAAAAAGATACTATTGTTGGCAGTGCATTGGTTGGTATGTATGCCATGTGTGGTTTATTTGCGGAAGCACAGAAAGTGTTTGACAAGCATCGACTTTGTAGCGTAATCTCTTGGAATGCTGCATTATCTTGGCTTGAAGGTGACAAGGGGTTTTGTTTGCTTGTATTGTGATGATCAAGGAAAAGAATTCCAAAGTTTGGAGGCAGTTTGAAAGCATATGATATGTCATTGTAAGCTATGATATGATGATGAGGGCTTGTATGCTTTTCTAAAGGCCGCTTTTCTTTGTGCCATTTTATGTTTTTGGATGCTATTTGGAAAGGGATGACTATTTTTGAAAAGGGCTTTTTGGGGGGAAAGGAGCTTAATGGAGAAGGAGAGCAAAAAAGTAGGGGAATGAAAGAAATCAAGGGAGCTCGACGAAAAGGGAAAGAAAATGAAAGATTTTTGGGCAATCAGAGGGGAGCTCGACAAAAAGGAGAAACAAAAGAAAGGATTTTTTTTGCGAATCAGAGGACTGAACAGGGAATCTACGAAAAAGAATGATGGTGGAGGAGATTGCAGTAAAGAAGAAGTGAAAGGACGGGCGGCTTGCTGTGGGGCGAATTGGCTCTCTTTGTGAGCAGGTGAAAGAACTGATTAACAAAGGTGTCGAGGTAATACTTGTGTCCTCTAGAGCTGTTGGAGTCAGCAGACAAAAGCTATGTTATCGGCGCCTTATGAATAGCAGTTTTGCAGTTCTTCAAAAGCCTCAATCAGAACTGGATAGAAAACCTTGTGCAACAGTTCGACAGAGTGAACTTAATCACGGATTTTCGTGCAGAACGCCAGACGAGTTGTAGTGAAGGTTGGAACAGCTGTTGTCACACGTTTTGACTGGGTGACGCTCTAGAGGGATATTGAAGACGAAAGGAACGAGAAGAGGACTGGAAGCATCAACGAGCTCTAGGTGACGAAAGAGAAGCTGTAGAAACGATGGAGGGGCTGCAGTCAACGAATTCGACGAACGTTTGATGGAGTAAAAGGGAGGCTGAACTCGATTATCAAGATGATCATGCCCTTTGAAACTGCTACAGCGAGTCCTTACTTCTATGACATAGAGAGCATTGTTATTAGTACATGTGGCAACAACTAACATCGACACCATTGATATGTGATTAGAGAAAAGAGAGAAGTACAGAATCAATTGTAAGAGGACATCTTGCAACCATACAGTAGAAGAGCTCAATCAAGTTGACCCATGAAGTCAATGCAATGATCCTTTTGTTTTGGAGGCCTTTCATGGTGCTAGCCATGTATTCGTTATCATATTTTTCTTTCTGAACTAGTTCTGCTTTATCATTGCAGCAGTATGCTTTCTTGCAAGTTCTGTTCAGAATGCAAAGCATATAAAGTACTATACCTATTACATGAGTGACGGAAGACAATCTCAGTGTCTTGGAAAGAGAAGGGTATTTTGTACAACCTACAGTTGTGGAAATTTCTCATGATGCATCTATTGTACAAGAAGAACTTTTTGAACCTGTCCTGTATGTGTTCAAATTCCAGACTTTGGAAGAGCAACATCAATGAATAATTTTGTACCACAAGGTTTGAGCAGTTCAATCAAATTGTCATGATTTGAAGAGCTATTCTCAGTTTTCACACTGCTCTTGAGAGGGTGGCATAGTTTTATCAACTGTTGCAATCACATATAAATGATGCAAAGCTGGCAGAAACTGTTGTCAATTGTCTGCATTTAAAATCTTGCTTCTCATAAGCTTGGACTTTATTAAGAGCTTGTATACATGGCACGGGTCAAATGTATAGAACACATGTGGTTTGTTATGATGTTTCTCTCTGCTCAGAGATAACTTGGCAGTAATACAATTGTTACTTGACATCATATTCATCTTGCTTATTTGTATGATTGATCTTCTATCTTGAAATTAGACAAGGTCCTCCGTGGTCGCGACTTTGCTTTTGGAAACCCTTCGACATCTTTGGTGAACCCGACGTGAAAGCGTTGCAGAAATTTCAGGATGGGAGATACTTGAGCATCCATTTCAGCCTCTTCTACAATTCCTGCTATGTTCTCTACTTCAACTCCATCATTGACTGTTGCTTCAAGTACTTCATCAGATGATCTAAAGCAAATTTTACAGAATATGTCTATGTATATGCAGCTTCAAAATCAGCAAACACAATTATATATGCAGCAGCAGCTGCAATTGCATCAACAATAGTTGTCTCAGCAAAGGCAACTATATTCGGAGTAGGAGAATGCAATCAGCACAACTAAGGCGATTGAAGCAGTTGAGAATGAGAAGAAGCTATTTAATGGTCGGAATGTTTCAGCATATTTGAAGACATATGAGATCAAGATGGGGTTTTTTGGAGTTCCAGCTGGACTTATGAGTAAGTATTTCCTTCGTCTTGTCACACCCGCCTTGAGGGCAAAAGTGACTGATCTTTTTATTCAAAATTCACATTGGCAAGATTTTAAGAAGGCCCTGAAAGAAAAATATTTCCTTGAGGAATTTGGGATGGCTACACGGCGGTCATTCCGAGAGTGGGTCTACATGCCAAACAAAGGTCTAGTTGCTTCAGAGTTGATTCGAGAATTTGAAGAGAGGTATAGTCAGCTTGATGCCATTGAATCGCATTGACAGAAGCTTTCGGAGAGTTCAGATGTGTGTAATAATTAGCATCAGTTTGAGCGACTGTTTGGAACTAGTTATTTTTATTCAGCGCAGCTAAGTGGGCCTTTGGTCTATGTAGAACAAGGAAAATTGAGTTAGCTCACACATTGTGTGTCTCAACACAAGAGATTTCTTTCCACTACTGTCTTCTTTCACATTAGATCGCCATCCATAGACCAATCCCCTCCCTTTTACTTGATTTATCACACTTTGTAAAAACTACTGTTAATGGAACCTTGTTGCAGCCTAGTCAATCAGCACAGTCCAAATCCATCTATTGAGGTGGTATGCTTGCATCAATCAGTAGCATCACGCTAACTAAACTTTCTGAACGGAGGAAAAACCCCTTTGTAAAATTTCTCCATCCACTTCAAATATCTGGCTTCTTGGAAGTCTCTACAAATTCCTTTTGTTGGACTATAGCATTGATAAGTGAAGATTTGTCGACGTTGGATCGGCCAACAAGTGCGAACTTAGGCAAGCCATCATTGGGGCACTAGGAAGCTTTGGTGCTAGCTTTGACACTCGTCTCCCCCCTGATTAGTCACACAGCTTGTCATAATCCATGGTGGCAATTGTTCAAACGATTTCCTCCTTCTTCGACTCCTGCAAACCTGCGCCCCCTTCTTCGACTCCTGCTTTTTCTTTTCCCCCTAGAAACATTATTGTCAGCTCTTCTTGATTCAATGTTATGATAGCTGAACTGGAGAGGATAACCTCTGCGCTTCTCGTTATCAGTCTGAGTCTGCTTTCGTCACTACAATTGTCTTCTGTTTGAGGCCTCGAATCCGTCTCGGTTTCAGAGGACCAGGGATTCTCACAAACTTCATCCATGTATCCCACCTCCTCTGATTGTCCCTCTCTATATTCCTCAGTATCATCATCCACTTCTGTGTATCCAGTTCCCCCCCCCAAAAGCCCCTTTACGATTGTTTTCTATCTGTGTTTCTTCCCCCCAGCATTCGATCCTCTATTTTTCTTCAGGCTCCTCTTTTACCATCACATTGCCATATTTATGGCATGCTCCCAAAACGCACATCTAGATTGCCCAGTTAGCCCGCATTGGCATTTCCGATAGAATGCTTTCTATTCTCTTGAACTCACCTGTGTGTCCTAGGAGGTCTATGATAGTAGCATAATGCTTCAGGTTGGGACTTATAGCATAAGCTTTACTCATTAGCAAAAACAGTTCAACACCTTTGTCAACAAGGCAAGAACAACTACAAGCAGAGAAAAGGGCAATAATGATATTTGCTTGTTGCATTTCCTTAAACATCTGCAGACCTGCAACACTATTTCCTTCTCGTGTGTAACCAGTGATGCATGTAGTCCAAGACATAACATCCCGATCAGACAAAACATCAAATACTGCACGAGCATCTGCTATACAGGCATAGCAGCCATAAGTGCTAATGAGAATTCTTCGCATGGCAGGAAGCATATCATACCCAGCAGAGCAATGATACTGAAGTGAAGTTGCTTGCATGTCTCCACATTTCCTACTGTCCTGCAGGCTTCCAAAGCACATGTTATTGTAACATAATTGAGAGGCACACCTTCCTCTTTCATCTGTCTAAATAAATCTAGTGCCTTCTCTCCTTCTCCTTGCTCCACATATGGTGAGAGCATGACATGCCGAGACACAACATCACAGTTCATCAAACCTACAAACACAGTCTCTGCTTCCTCCATATCTCCATACATACCATATATAGTCAGAAGACCACTACATACAGAAATGTCTACACTATAACCCATCCTAATGGCATCAGCATGAAATGCCCTTCCAATCTCCAATACGTCCATGGCTTTCTGGTCAGGATATAGCTCACCTTTCTTCAAAAGAGTGTTGCATGCCTGAAGGCTAATGACAAATGTTGCGCAAGGAATACAACCTTCTTCTTGCATTTGTTTGTAGCACCATAAACTACTTTCCACTTGACCCTACTCAATATAGGCTGAAAGCATCCCATCATGCCCACCATTGTTGAAGGAGGACCTATCAGGTGCAACCCCAGCTGAAAGGAAAGGCAGCAAAAGACCCCTCTCTCTACTATACTACCCACGCAGAACCAAAATGCAAACACAACAACTAAGTATGTACAAAGTAACAAATGTCACACATACAACTTTTTGGTGGATTCCACACCTCGGATGCGCAGTAATACGACATCCACCCCCTCTGATCATGCGCATCTTCCGGATGGGCCAACTACCCATGATCATTATCGTCAAGATCCACGAATAGATCAATCTCTTCATTGTGTATTTCCGGTATATCAGCAAGATTATCTGTCATATCATCTGTCTCTTCTACTAGAGTTTCTTCTCGTTGCTCTTCTCTTGCAAATTCTTCCAATGCATAATCCTCATCATCTCTTTTCTTGAAAATCTTGATTCTTTTTCCTGCAATAGACACTCTAAGCACTGTCCCATCCAATTCTGTCAGCTCATATGTTGTATTATCAAAGACATGTCTGACTATGTACGGCCCAAACCATCTTTTCACCATCTTCCGAAGTATCTGCAATAACTTCTTCAATTTTCGCATGGCTCTAGTGTGACACTCATCCCAATAAAATTTTTGCCCCTTTCGAAGCACCTGATATAAACAATCTGCTATGTGTGCGAAATGGGGTATCCAAATCATGTAAAACACACAGGCTCCAATGAATCTTCGTACCTCTGAAGTGGTAGAATAATACTCCGTAATCTTGCCTATAGCATCCACCTTCTCAGGTGATGGTTTCCTACCATAATACCCACACATATGTCCAACAATGACAACCTCATTTACTCCAAAAACATTTTTTTGCCCTGATAGTGTCAAGTTCACTTCTTCTAACTTGGCCAAAATCTTTTCACAAGCTGAAATATAATCAGTCACAAAGTATTTGTATCCCTGCTCATTTAGACTCTCATTCTTCTCTTCTTTTGCACACCCCTTAATGGGCACATCATCCAAGAAAGGCATGGTAAGCTGAGGTATGTACTCACGAAGGATCTTATGCATGGTATTCATCATATGTGCAACAGAATTAGTGGCACCTTGAGGCAAGGTACACATATTCCTGACAAGCCCAATAGGAGTTCTCATAGTGGTTATGTCCCTGCTTTCCAAAGCCAGCTAAAACTGATCATATCCCGAATACAAATCACCTAAAGAATAGATGGCACGTCCAGCAAATGCTTCTGCAAACTCATCCACAACTGGACCTATACCAACATTCCTGATAGTAACTCTGTTTACTGGCTGCATGTCCTGTATAAATCGGAGAGTACCATTCTTCTTTGGAACCATAAAACACCTATTTGAGTATGGTGTAGATGACGGCTCTAGGATTCCCATCCTGGTTTTCTCATTCAACAAGTCAACTAACTTTGGCAGGTGTGCCTTAGGCATTGGAATAAGTCAGAGGTTCCATGGAATATGAGGAATAGTAAAGATCACCATAGGAGCAACAACATCTAGATTCACACATCCAATCTCATGCGAGAAAAAAGCAAACCCTCTTCCATGTCGCTCAAGCATATCCTGAAAGCACTGCTTCTCTAAGGGTAGCAAGAAATCACCATTTGCAATTTTTAATTCAGCAAGAGTCTCTGCTGAAAATTTATGGTCTATATGCTCTGGATTCCTCAAAATTGGCTGTTTGGCAGCACTCTCTATTTGCTGATCACTGTCAGGTGGAAGCGGTCCAGCTACCGGCTTCACCTTCTTATCCACAGTCTTGTATTTCGTGTCAACCCTGGCTTTATCCACCAAGCTTTTTACTAGTACTACTCTTCCTCGTTATGGCTTTTCCCAAATTCTTCTCTCTAATTGTTGCTTCTCTAATCACTTTTGGACTTTCTTATTTAAGAACTTGGGTTCTAAAATGGATTTCACGCCTGCTTTCCATCTTGAGAGCAATGGTCAAGTTGAGACTGCTAACACCACTATTCTAGACCTTCTTCAATCTTATACAATTAATCGACCTAATAATTGGGACCAACATCTATCCATTTTATAGTTCATTTATAATAGCATACTATGCTTTGCTACTATTGGTTGAGGAACATTTGAGATTGTATACATCAAAAAATTATGTATTTCTATGACCACTATAGCTTTTGATGTTCCTACTACCAATGCTTTGGCATGTGACCATATGAAAAATTTAGAGCATGTGACTAAATACATTAAAAATATCAATTATGCTACACCATTCAAGCTAATAAGAACCTAGAGCTAATAAATTTAATAAAAATGATTTGGTATGGTTGCACATAGAAAAGCATCAATTAAAATCTATTGTTAGGCATCAAAAGATCAAGTTGGCTCATTACTATGACGGCCCGTTTTGTATTGTGTGTACACAAAATTAATGTTAATGTTTTTCAATTGGATATACCTCCACATTGACAAATACATAATTCCTTTCATATCATTTTATTGAAACCATTTCAAGATACACTTTCTGCCACTTTTGACATTGAGGATGCACCTTTATTAATAAGGATACTGATATTTTAGTTCTTGAAAAGATAATAGACCATGATTTGACCACTACGCAAACGAGTAATTATATCACTAATATTTAATCAAGTATTAAAACCATTCTCTTGAAGAATTTCACTAGATTAAAAAATCATATTTATCCCCCACTTATTATTCTTTAATTGATGTCTACCATTTGCAATCACATTAAATGCCCAAAGGTCATAGATTTGCCACATTAAGGTAGTGACCTATGAAACTCCATGCCAGCCTTATTTTCCTTTGGAGATATATACAAATTCAATGCATTGAAATAGTATATAAATATTTTTGTTCTCCTTGTTAATTTAGAGCAAATATACTACATTGAGTCAACACTAGCATGTGATGAGCCACCCATGCATTTATTTATGGATTTTTTAATTCAACATAAGAATCGACTTGCTTCTTAACCTCCTCATATGTTATCAAAATTACAAAAAGAATTACAAGAAAATAATATGATGATTTAATTTATTTTTGTAAAATTTTAGCATTTTTTTATTTCCACATGATTGTAGCGTGTCTGTGACACCAATTGCTCATGCTTTTGGCAGTTAGATAACATGGACTAATTGTCAGGGAGTGAACTGGAGAGGAAGAAAGAGAAGAGAGAGACTATAGAAGAGAGAGAAGATGAGGTGCAGAAGAGAGAGAAAGAGAGTGATGAGGAGAGAGAAATATTAGAAAAGGAGAAAGAAAGACATAAAGAGAGAGAAGGCAGCCATGAAAGTTGAGAAAGAGGAAGATGAAGGAGACTTGTATTATAATAATGGTGATCCAAAAATCAAGTCCCTTACACCTTTTATACTGGCTAGTGTAGCTGGTATTTTATCCTCATTATTTTATTTCCCCTCTCTTATATTCTATCCTCACTCAAAGGTTTTTTCCCTCAAAAACAATTGGACACTTATAAGGGTTATCTGATGGAATGATGGGTAATTGTTGATGTGTAAAGGGTCATTGATCGAGTATGGTATACATGTATAATTGGGGAATTATAAAATTTAAATTTTGACCCATATTCTCTAAGAAAATGAAGGTTGTATATAGTGGATAGCATGTTATCTACTACATGACCTTGTTGTAGTAAATCTGAGATAACTTTTTACAGAGAACTCTGATCAAGCTGTCTAATACATAGAAATGGAGTCCTTAACGAGTACTTTCAGCCCATGTATGGCACTCAATGCTGTCTATAATTCAGAATAAAATCTAGTTTAAAACTGTGAGTTTCCTGCAATCTTCCCTACACTAAATTAATATAGCCATAGATAACCAATCATTAGCCAAAAGAGCCAACCAAAAAAGAAGAAATTTCCCGCAAGATGGATGCTGGTCTAAATGAGATCCTCAAGCAATCCATCAACCTCCTGGATCAAAAGGTATTCCATCATAATTATTGTCCAAGTGAAGAGAATGGCCGTCAACCACATACTCCAATCCACCCAAATCAAATGGATACAAGGAAATATCCCCATAATCATATCCATAATCTCCTAGATCATAGGGAAGCACAATGCCATCTTCATCTTTATGTATGCCCAAATCATGTATTACATCATCATCAAACATATACCTCTCATTGTAACCATGATCAAGGTACTCATTATCAAATGCATTCAATGGATATTGTAAACCTTGATTAAGTGTAAACTGATGCTCAAGAAGCTCATCATGAGGTTTCTCCAAGAGTCTAAAACCTTCAACACGACCATCTACATCTGTGAGTGTCTCATGTGATTCTTTAGCTAATATGCCATCAACTTGTACATCTTGTTCTTCATTGTTCCCTTCTTGTACATCTTCTTGGTTATTGTCTTCTTCTTGTTCATCTTCTTGTTGATCATTAACCCCTTTTTGTTATCATTACATTATGACTAACTGGATCAAGAACCTGATGAAGGAGACTTGTATTATAATAATCATGATCCAAAAATCAAGTCCCTTACACCTTTTATACAAGCTGGTGTAGCTGGTATTTTACCCTCATTATTTTATTTTGCCTCTCTCATACTAATGTGATTTGTACTTAGTGCAACAGATTATTAGGTGAAGATGTTATACTTCGAAGAGTATTTATGGTACGCAAGGGATATTCATTTATTGGGCACTTGAGTAGTAGCATGAAATTATTATATTCTGGATGCATGCTCTTTAGCATAATAGTTGTATGCATGCAAGTGCTAATTGATTATCTTAGGGCTAATTTATAAATTCTTAAAATTATTATTTTATTAATATATATCCTAAATAAAGTAAGATGAATAATTTTAAAATTTATTTTTAGAAAATATAATCTACTTTTGAGAAATAGGTTAGGAAAGAAGAGCTATGCAAGAAAGAGAAATGTATAGGCCTACTATGAGATGTCTTTTATATTTTGAGGACCAAGATAATAAAATCAAATAAGTACATATATGGGGAATGTGCTCACCCATGCATGGAAGGAAAATTGTACCCTATTGGTCTCTTGTGCATTTTTGTCTCTCAAGTCTATTCACTCTCCTTTAGTGGTTCTCTCAAGTTTCTTCAATTTTGTCTTAGCCTATAGTGAATTCTTGCAACATGATGAGACATTAACTAACTCTAGTCCATATTGATATTAATTCTATTGTGGACATCAAAACTCTATTTGTGTTTTTGAGGTCACTGTTGGGGGTTGGGGGCTGCTCCAATATGTGAGAGAGCTAGGGTAGAGAGAGAGAGAGAGAGAGAGAGAGAGAGAGAGGCAACAACAAGAACCATACAAAAAGCACTCGAGGTAGGGTAGCTACCAGGCATTGCAACAAGTAGCACTACATAAGCGAAGCTATATGATAAGCCATGATAACATATATGTGATGATTTTATTGTTGCATAACAATGGAATCTTAGTTGCTAATGAAACACCTTTTACGTTCCACCACAACTAGCTATAGCAATGCAATTTTCATTACATATATGATAAAAAAAAGCTTTGCTATTAATATTAAATGGGGCTTCAATGAGGTATGGAATGAATAGAGATTGCGCCACATGTCTTCTCTCTTAAAGTTACTTCCTATGAATTGTCTATGCATCTCTAGGGTAGCTAAATGTACTTCCATGACTTAGAGGACACACATACACATGTAAAAATACATGCATGTATATAAGAATACAAAAAATAAAACTATATTAATAAATATGTGCCATGATGTGGTATGCGCCATGAAGAAATACCTTAAAGATGAGCTCCAAGTTATACTTGTCTTATAGTTCTAAGAATGGAGGACTAGGCTACTTGGTCTTCTTTGACACCATTGTGTACCTCCACATCTTCCATCTCACCTTCATTTACGCTTCTCCAATACCAATGACCCCTGTGTCACCCTTGACAATCTGTCATGGCCATCTTGCCCATTAGATCAGCTTAGGATAAAGCGTGGCTTGAGATGCAAAATGCAGGATGGTTAGAATGTAATGATGGGACCAACGAGACATGGAGAATGAAGAAGAGGTGATCAGCGCACACCTAAACATGGCGATACAGAACCTGAAGGTGCGGCGATGCACCGTGAGGAGAATGCAACCAACCGACGTGTGCATGATCTTTCATGTGATTCGCGTCCCCCATTCAACCTTTCAAGACTCCTCCCTTGTGTATGTAGGTTATCTTTGTGATTTGTGTGTGGGTGGAGAGAGAGGCTGCGTCACAGAGAGAGAGAGAGAGAGAGAGAGAGATTGTACCAAACAGAAAAATACAATGGAAGCAATAAGACATCGAAATGAATGAGTAACCCCATATATAGCTGTAAAAACTTTAAGCCTTGTTCTCTTTCTCAGTATGGATTGTAGATAGAGAAATGATTCAAGGGAGTAGATGTTAGTGAAGTTAAGGTTAGTGAGATACAAGGGAGTAGGTGTTAGTGAAGTTAAGATTAGTGAGGTGATAAAGCAAAGGGGGTGGATGCTATATTCAAGCACTGTGAGCTAAACCCACCTTGGGAGGGGAATATTGATGGATGCTTGCAACGCCTGCATGTTGGGGGTGGTTAGAAGAGAGCCAAGAGTCAAAATTGTGGAGCATAAGCAGGTTTTCTAACTCTGCAGCTTGTCTCAACTTGTTCAAGTGCTCGACTTCGGCCAAGCTCAAGTTCAGACTATTTCCAGTAGCAGTAGTAGTAGTAGCAATAGTAGTACTGGTATCCAAAGTGGACTGATTATCACCACCTAGAGAAGGAAGTGGTGCTGCGAAGCTTGCATGCTCGGCAAGCAAGGAATTGATGTCACGGAGTGATGTGAAGTTGGATGGTTGCTGCATTAGAGAGGATGTGGTGGTGGTGGTGCTGCTGCTGCTGCTGTGAAGAGGCTTAGAAGGATCCATGAGTTGTGGGGAGTGAAGGAAAGAGAGATGGCTCTGGTCATAAGCTCCTTGTGCTAGCCCCAAATCAGGATCAGGTTTGATGGAGGTATTATAATGATGATCAGTGCTGGTATAGTTCCGGTGGAGGAAATTTAGGAAAGCAGAGCTGGTGTCAAGGGTGGGCATGAGAGGGGGAGGAGAAGAAGGCCTTCCGCTGGGATTAATGAGAGGCTTGAAGGGGGGCAAGCCAGAAGCCCTGGTCATTTTGTCAATGTCTCTCCATAGAACGCTTGAAGGAGGGGGCGGTCGACTGTTGATCATGTTGGGGATGCCTGTGAGCTTCTGAACCATGTCTCGGAAGGTAGACTTGTCTGCAGAGAGGACGGTGATGGGGGGCTTTGAAGTGGCTCGGGACCTTCTCTTGCTTATCTTTGTGGAGCCGGATCCGACGGAAGAAGGGGCCGATAGGCTTGAGCCCGGCTTGGTCGGGATCGGAGGTGCTGCGGCCATGGGCGCAGCTGGGCTCTCATCTGCGAGCTTGGACATGTGGGTGGTGGTGCTGCTCAAGGGAGAAGACGACGATGAAGATGATTGTGAGTATGATGATGATAATGATGATGAATTGAACAGAAGAGAAGGGTAGAAGTCAGGGGAGGGGGAGAGCAAGGCGCTGATCCAAGAGGAGTCTGGCTGGCCAGGAGCTGATAGACAGTCTTGTGTGTATAGAGATGGCATGTCAATGGTAGAGCTTCTGGGAGAGAAGAAAAGGGTTCAGGGGAATGAGGAGGAAGGAAAGAACAACACTCAAAACCCCACCGAGTGTTCACAGAGAGAGAGAGAGAGAGAGAGAGAGAGAGAGAGGACGGTGCAGTAGCAGACTGCCGTGGCCATCTTCCTTATATGTTCATCGCCCACAAGGTCAACAGTCAACCGACGGTGACCATTGGCCTACGCACACCCACTCTTGCCGGCCCCGCCACGGATATATCCCTCTCCCTTTCACACCTGTAGGCTGTCGCCCTTTTAGTGCGGGGCTCTCACCTGGCTGGCGGACATACGTGGGTCCTTGCATTGAATGCTTCAACCCTCTCCAAGGCACAGTCCTTTTGGGACACCCCTCTCGAAGACACAGTTCTTTTGGGCCCAGTCCTCCTTCCACCGGTGATGGCCCGCCCCCTCGTGTGAAGCCCTTGTTAGGGTACTTTTACATTCCCCTCACGTGTGGGCGATGTTCAACCTTGGTCATACCACTGCCATTGGCATCAGTGACCGTTGCCATCCATCCAACATGCCAACATTTAAAGCACCCATAATGTGATGAAGCATGGCAAGATGGAACCAACTCTAGGAGCCCAACCCATCTTGCCATCAACTAGAGGATAAGTTGAATGCATTACATCATCCCATAGCTATGCCTACCTTCCTATGTGGCAAGATGGACTCTGTTCTAAGGGCTTAGCCCATCTTGCCATTAGTTGGAGGATTCTTCAGTGCATCACACTGTCCCATATTTATGCCTATCTTCCCTTGGCAAGATGGACTCATCCTTCAAAGCTTCTTGCCATCAATTGAATCCATCACATCACCCGATAATTAGTCATACCTTCTAGTGAGAAGATGGACCCATCTCTAGGGACTTGGTCCATCTTGCCATCATTTGCAAGATTCCAAATACCACATCAATTAGCCCATCTATGTTCCTTCTTCGAAACAAAAGGTACTAATATTTTGGCCTTTAGTTATTAAAAGTATTTTTCACTGACAAGGTTGCCATCATCATTTGGTCATCAGTGCTATTGCCACCACATGACCAAACCCCAAAACAAAGAAAGTGATAGCAAGCACAAAATCTCTAAAACCTTTGGAAGATTTAGCATTTAATTATTTAACTTTTGCAATCTTTATAGACAATAATCTCCTAATGTGTAACAATTTAAATCTTCTTTGAATTTTGAAGGCTTGGAGTGATGCTCTTTTTTATTCTCTCTCTCTCTCTCTCTCTCTCTCTCTCTCTCTCTCTCTCTCTCTCTCTCTCTCTCTCTCTCTCTCTCTCTCTCTCTCTCTCTCTCTCATGCCTCTCTCCTTTTCTCTCCTCTTCTTTTCTCACACCATATACTCTCTCTATTTTAGTGAGGAGGTATGCCAAATTGGGTAGTGCAGGCTAGGGGGTGTGAGGGGAAGGTGACAATCACTTAGAGGGAGGGGCCACTTTAGTTGGGGGGGTGAGATGGAAGGGAATGAGTTTAGCAAAATGATTTTGGGTTGGAGGAGGGAGGGGTTTTTAGCACAAAATGTGTTTTTTTTCTTTCTAATTTAAGGGTTTCACATGGTGTTTTGAGGGGGAGGTTCACATAGGGATATCGCAACATGCTTGTTTTGTAAAGTTTTCTTTTCAATCTAAGTGGAGTAGGATGATAAGAGTCACTGTCACTAAATTTTTGAAAACCAAACATTAAACGATGTTTTCTAAGGCCATATTTAAAGCAATACGAAGCTATTTATAACATTTAGGCCATCATTTTAGCACTAGGGTGCTATAATGCTACATTGAGGGTAGATTCGTAGTGCTAGGGAGTATTATGCTCCTATTATGTTGATGCTAGTGTAGCCTATTAGTTTACATCATATATCATCACCAAACTAATACACTCCCTTTCACATTTCTTCCTCACCAAATGCACATATACACAAGTTCATTAATCGAGGAGCTTATTAACTTTGTGGTAAGTTGTACACATTAAAATGTTAAAATGTGAACTAGAAATCCACTTGTCATGCATACCACTTATGTAATTAAGCAAAATGGTATGAGTACATGTGGCCATTCAAGTACACATTTGAGTAGTTAAAGCATTTCAATTTTTTGTTGATACCTTATAGAAGCTAAGATGACTTTAGTAGTAGAAGACCACATAGATATGCTTGCATTAGAATATAAACATGTGAACAACATGAAGCATGTTTCTACTTAGGTCCAACCAATAAAGGTTTAAGGGAACTTCCACAAGATAACACTATGATGAAAATGTCAATCACATGAAACATTCTTTATTGAACGAGAGCCAAAAAAGAATTAACATAGGATCCACAATACATTAATAGAGAAAATATATATATAACTTTAAGTTTTTGAATAAACATCAAAATGTTCTTTGATAATGAATATTGGATCCAAATTAAGTTGACACACCTGGAAGCATATATGTATTGCATCTTTAGACTTCTTAGTACATTAGTAATATCACTTGAAGAAACATTCTACAAGTCTAGTATATAATCTACTATATCTTGTATGTGCCTTTATTGCATTAAGAATATTGACACTCTCTTTCTATTCTCAATGAGATGCCTAATACATTAGTAGTATTGCTTGAAGAATAATTCTACAAGTCTAGCAAATGATGCATTGTATCTTGTTTATGTGTCTTTGTTGCATGAAGAACGTTGACACTGTCTTTGTATTCTTATCCTAGTGAAAATAGAACAACGACTTGAATAAGCAATAATTAATACACACGTGAATTTCTTTGTGTAGATTAGAGGTTGCGCCTTTCAATTCTTTCAAGGGAGAAAAAATATCATAAGCTAGTAGCACAACATTAAAGCAATGTTGGTTTTCTGCTAGTCATTTATCTAACAAATTTAGTGATTCCTTAATGAGTATTTGTTAATATTTGTATGTTAGATGTTTTGAGCATAAAAGATTTTTCATGATGCATGCATCCACATAAGATTTCATGCACACGTACATGCACAACTCACATGTACATACGATTTTATCACACATATGCTCATGTAGTTGTGCACAAGCACTCATCCATGAACATCTACATGTGTGCATATGCTTGCATGCACACATCAACATACATGCATACATATACAAAAATGAAACCATTGTTCCATTTGGTAGTAAGTATAAAATGGCTACACTATATCTTAACAAATGTTAATTGGTGCCCAAAGTACTTGGAAAGTAGAGAATGTTTATTGGGTTGATCTCTTTATTTTTTTTGGGTTCTAGAAGAAGTCTTTTAAATAAAGTATACCTCCAAAAATAATGGAGTCATTATGCATGCAATAGCAATTGAAAAACCTCTATCTATGACAATTATATTTGACTATTATAAAGACCCTATCTATGGACCTTATTGGACTATTATAAGTCTTATCTCCCTTGTTTTTAATTGTAAGTGTGTTCTTTGTAGGATGTCAATACAATGTAGTAAGCATTCCTTTTCTTTAGCTTTAGAAATGTTTTCAATAGCTGAAAATTTCCTACAATATGTAAAATATGTTGACCAAACATAAGAAATTATTATGCTACCTTTGAACTTTGAATAATTGATCACATTTTTCATAAGCTAGTGCCTGAGAGCAGAACCCTTAGCAATTAATTCTCTCTCTTTTCTTCCCTCCTCTCTCCCACAATACTAGGATTAGATCATGAAGTCAATAAAGACCACTTACACATTTGATATCACATGACAACTAAGATTGAGCCCTTGTAGCTACTAGCTTCGTGTATTCAAAAGTCCCCCTTACATAAATAAGCATAACATTGTAGTGTGATTTGGCTGCATTTGAAAGGATCCCATGTTTATGAAGGGACAACGTCTCCTTGCATATGCAAATAACATGGCTAGGAGCATTTTGGTACAAAATAATGCATATAACATTCTACAATGTAAGAGTCACAATTGTTCTTGTATTGCCAAAGCAATAATTTGGCATGTCCAATGTCACAAGAAAGGCTTGTAGGTCTATAAAAAAGCTTGTTATATTGAGTATTCCCTCAAGGGTTGTTTCACACAATTATAATTGCTTACTCATACATCATAGAGCATTGGCATCGATAGTCGTTAGTGGTAGAGAAATATGGTAATAATTGGTTTGGTAGACGTCTTCCAAATATATTTTGGTGTATCATGTACTCAATGCATGTCACTCAATCTAGAATACATGTATAGATTTGGTATAAGCTCAAAATATCTGATTGATTATTCACAATTTTCCCATACAAGATGCATTAAGAAATTTAGTTCTAAGAGAAAATCACATATCATTTTATCAACCACATCGTGAGGAAGAGGAATTTCTTTAGAGCTCTATAAGATTCTTGTATAGATAAGGGATAAGAGAAAGTTCTTATATAGATAAGGGATAAGGAATATAGTTTCTCCAATATATGCCCACTTGGGGTAAGAGTTCTTACAAAGGTACATTAGTGGCTATTAATTATGTTTTAAAGGCATCAATTGCCTTCATTGTGGATCTAATCACATCTCCCACTTTCTTTACCACCTTTGCATATTCCGTCCAACAAACTTTAGTCAACAAGAGTTTGGAGGAGGAAGAAGAAGGGGACTCTACTAAGTTGAGTGAAGGAAGATATGACCCAAAATTGGTGTGACAAGTTTCATGGATCAAGTATCATGCTAAAGGAAGAAATATTAAGCTAGGATATTTTATAACTTACACATGATTTCATTAGCTTCTATTATTTTACTTGGCATAACTTTCATAAGGATCCTTTATGGAGAACTAAGGTTGGATATAGCCTATATCAATTAAGGGGTATGAATGGCTTCTCAACTTAGACTTAGAGTCATATCTACTCTCACAAAACTTGACCATTACCCTATCAAGATTTTTTTTAGTATCACTACCATTGCCATAGATGATAAAAATATATTCTTAGTAGTATTACTCTCTTAATGATAGTATTATTGTGTGGCTCCTATAACTCAAGAAAAGGGAAGGATTTACAATATTAAGGTGCAATTGAAAGGAAACAAGCACTAAAAAATGAGGAAAAAGGGAAATAATCACTATGATTGAAGTCAAAAAAGGCATGGACCACTTTGATGATCATTCCATTGCCAACATATTTGTTGGGCATGTTTCATCCATTGTTAGAGTTGAACCTACAAGCAATCCATACTATTAAATTATGTTGATGAATTCCTTAAACCCATGCAATTACTAAGTAGAAGTATTACTTACTTCTAGGCCTCTTATTGTGGGAGAACTTGACTATGTAACTAGAATTAGAAAATTTGAGTGGATTACTATGAAGAAATATGGAATGCTTGCTTGTGGAAAGGATATTTGTGTATTACTATGAAGAAGCATGGAATGCTTGTGGAAAGGATCTTTGTGATTTTGCAAATGATCATCACATTAGACTTCTACCCAAGCTTCTAAATAAAGCAAAACCTTGCCAATTCAAACCAGAAACCATGATCAATATGTGCAGTAAAATTGTGCTGACGGCTTTGGATCTCATATTTAAATTCCTTGTACCTAATATCCTACATCTAGGTCAATATGGATTTATTCATGGACACAAAATCGATGGCATGTTCTTAGATTAAGTGTGTCTATGGAGCATAGCATTGAAAAAGGGCCTAGTTTGTTGACTTGGACAATGCTTATCATTGTGTGGGTGGGCTTTCTTGATTATCATCATTCATATAGTTGGATTTGGATCACACTTTTGTAAAATGGTTCGGGCCTTGTTTGCAAATGCTATTTTATTTGGGATAAATGGAATGTTTTCTTATGCTTTTCAGCTTAATCAACGAGTGAGATAGATATGTGAACCACATACACCTAATTGTAGTTGTGAAAGTTAGCACATACTTAGTTTCATAAGGAGAATTTGTCACTGTACATTGCCTTTGATCAAGCATGATATTCATGAAGTAGCAATTCAAAAGCAAAACTTGAAATGGACATTGTAGTGTCATAACATCCTATGCACAAAACATCACAAAAGAGAATGATGTTGTGGATCATCAGTACATTGATAGAATAAAGAAAAATGTTGTGTGCCCTTAAATTAGTGAAATAATCTCTTCAAAACTTGCCAATTCTCTCAACCTAGGTAAAGCATTAACATTCACACATGTGATATTGCAAATGACAAATCTTGCCCAGTGTTGGGGACATTAGGAAGACACCCAATAGCTTGTCGATATACTTTGATAAATCAATTGGATATTGAATACAACTATATAAATTAGGTTTCCTAGACTAGCCATAGGCTTACATGCTACAATGAGAAAATTTAGATGTGGGTGTGCACAAGCTTAAGAGAAATAGAAAAAATCACAATGTACTTTGTTATTGTCAAATTTTAGTTGATCAATAATGGGATTTTATGAAAGAGAGAGTAGAATGAAAAAGAGATATATTTATGGTTTGGTTGCTTTAGGGAAATAGAGAAAGAGATGAAATATTATAGTTTAGTTGATTTTTTTGGTTTACTTGTTTTCTTTAAGGGGATGAGAGAGAGAGAGAGAGAGAGAGAGAGAGAGAGAGAGAAGAAACTTTGGGAAATTTTCAAGAAGAGAGCTTAGGGGAAAAATATTACTTTTCATAATAAGGCCCTACTCCTTTCATTATGAAAAGTAATCTTCCTTGAGGTGCTAAGGCCCTAACCCCTTCATTAAGAAAAGGTAATCTTCCTTGAGCTCTAATAAAAGTCTTTACAAGGCTCTTTTTTATCTCATATTCACCCTAATAGCTTAAATATTAGAGCTAAGTTCTTTTTTTACTTTCAAGAGATCAATTATCTCCGGCACCATCTTTTGGAATGCAAGATTTGGTATCAAGAGGTGTGTGGTCTTTTGATAATGGCAGATCTCTCGAAGGACCACTGTGCCTTCGGCTTCCACTGATGCTTGTGGTGGTGGTGGTGGTGGTGGAGTAGGGGGAGGTTGCCTTTTCACGAGAATTCTTGGGGGGAATCTCTGAGCCACTTACTTGGTGTGTGCCATGTCTCCTAGGAGTGAGAACTTGAAACACAAAACTCAAATGGGTAAAATGAGGTGAAACTTTCAACTTATAGTAGTGAGACTTTTTAAAACTTCATAAACTTGAATTAATGTATCCAGATTTTAGAAAAGATATGACCAGTGATCATATTGACTTGAAATTTCACCTCTAGACTCTTCTAGGACACATCAATCACCCAAAAAAAAGGCCCCATTATAGATTTGTTGTTACATGGGTAAGCTCATATGAAACTATCCAATTGTGGCTATTCTAAATATACTCTTAGGCCTTGGATAGATGGAAATGCAACACTTATGCAAGGGAAAGGGAGAGAGTCGTAGGCTATTCTAAGCAAGGGATAGATGAAATGCTAACAAATGGCATTGAGAGAGAGAGAGAGAGAGAGAGAGAGAGAGAGAGAGAGAGAGAGAGAGAGAGAGAGAGAGAGAGAGAGAGAGAGAGAGAGAGAGAGAGAGAGAGAGAGAGTGTGTGTGTGTGTGTGTGTGTGTGTGTGTGTGTGAGTGAGTGAGTGAGTGAGTGAGAGTATAGGAGAGGTAAAGAGGTAGAGAGGAAGAAAATTTAATATATTAATTTATTTATTTATATAGATTGCTATTTCACTCATCAATAAGAGTCATCACATGACACATGATGAGATACATTGCTTGAGGCTGGCATGGGCCCCTAGACCATGCAAAAAATCCTTGAGATAGTGTGGAAGTCCTTATCACACAATCAACACCATGTGTAGAGTCACCATGGTCTGTACATAGCCAATGCACTCATCCTCATCACCCCTCGTGTTCTTGTAGCTTTGGTGGTTGTAACCCTTGCAAAGTCTATGATGCTACGTAGCCATCTCATGACAATGGCCCTCATCTTTGCAAAGCCCCCTTTGGTCATTATCATAGGTCAAACTACCACTAATGTTCTATTTGGTCCCTTTGTCCATTGGGCTATCAAGGCCTCCTTCACCCAATCTTGCACTACGAGGGGAGATACTAGATTTGCCTCTAGGGTTTGGCACCTATTGCCTTAGGTCCAGCTCTTATTCCACCACCCCTATCTAGACCCTCAAACCCATCAATCCCATCCCTCATTAGGCCACCTTGTTGTTAGAGAGCATCCTTCCCCATCTTCTACACCCTAAAATCCAAAATTACATGTGACTCCTCTTAGCTTTGCATACTTGTTAAACTACCATATAGGTAAAATCAACAACAAAGAAAGGAGAGTCATCATTAGGCTACACGAGCTTTTTTGTGCAAATGTATATATATAGCATAGTAGAGAAATGGAGAGATCAAGTCCATGAGAAAATGGATTATATTGTAAGCACTCTCCATGAGGAGACTCCATAGCCCTCTGCCACCACAAATAGATTTTCTAATGATTACATGTAGACACATATTGTGAAACACAATGGAGAGATCAAGTCACCAAAATAATGGATTATATTGTAAGGACTCTCCATGAGTGTCCATAGCCTTGTGCACCACAACTATATTTTTTGATGATTAAATGTAGACACATATTATGAAACACCTCTCCCACCTTTATTCAAAAGCACATGATGCCCACAATGCTAGGTTACAAAATCCTAGATGGCTCAATCAAGGGCAATGAGAGAAGATAAGTAAGGAAATAAAGGAAAATCTTAACAATTGGAGGTAGCAAAAGGATATGGCATGTGCATGAGTTACAGCTGGCTCATCATCGCATCTTGGGAGTGTTGGTTGGCCCTGAGACAAACTTTGTAAGTGTGTTTTTCCAATTTGTATTTGTTCTAGACTTAGTGTTTAAAGTCAATTAGTATGGAGAAACCTCAAGGGGTTCATTATATATATATCCTCTATATCACATGCGTTCAAAGCCTTTTTATAAATATCCTTATTCGTGAATTTTTCTTGAATAAAATACAACCCTTTTTTATTCAATCTATAAGTAACCCCTTAATATGATACCCTTCTATATGAAAAAATGTATAAAAATGGTGTTTTAAGGATCCCTTATTTTGAACTCACATGATACATACATATATTTATGAGTGACCCCCCTCCCCCTAGGGGAAAACTAGTCATAGAGTGACCAAACTTGAGAACGAGTATATATTTATATGCTAGAATTTTATGTTTCTTGAAGATTACCTAAAACATATTACTCTGTCTTGTTGTAGCATTGGGTAAAGAAGGAATTACCTGAGAATGATATCTTTGATCATAGATCTCTTTACTTTTTACTTTATATGCAAACATATACTCAATTATACCATTAGTTAGAATTACTCATTTCAATTCCTACATAGATTTAATTATATCTCTTGTATTCCTATCCCTTAGATTTAAACTTATTCATTTGTTGTTATTATATCAGTGTTATTTTCAAAATGCCTTCCTAGGAGGCTGTTCCTTATTTTATACAAAGCCTAAGTATTTACATATAGTGCATATTCTCACACTTATACTAACAAACATACTAGTCTACTCACACTAGTGCTCATATTGAGAATATTCTAATGGTGGGGCATGACATTAGATACAAATTTTCTTGTATTTTTTGACATGAATATTGTTAGTATTATTTACCTCATCACTTGTAGTGGAAGGAGTATCAAATTTTTCTTTTAAATATACATTTTGTTGGTGTTCACATGCAAGAAATGTCTAAGGTTCCTGCATGCAAGAAAAGCTAAGCTTCATTTTCAATATAGACCAAATCCTTTCTGAAAAACACTTTTTTTTGTACCAAGATTATAAAGTTCAATTTATACCATTTATTGTTATTATTACACCTAGACCTTCACATGACTTGGCATATTGTTTTTGGGCATAGATACATAAGCAAAGCATCCAAAAACACATAGATATGTAATAGACGGATTCCTACTATGCCAAGCTCGTAATGCATAATTGTCTACAAAGCCTTATTTGAACACATGTTCAATATATGATTAATACACAAAATAGCTTCCAACTAGAAAATATGATGTCAGATTTGATTTTTGTCAATGGATCATATCATATAATCAAAATATGAGGCAAGATTTGAGTTTTTACAAGTCATCATATCATCTCCATAAGAAGATTACTCTTTCTTCTCAATTATTCCATTTTCTTGTTGAGTATAAGGCGTTGTACACTAATGCATGATTCCTTTTTCAACTACAAATTCATGAAACTTTATGATAATATACTCCCCCCCCCCATCCCAATCATATATATGTAATCCTCGAAGCTTACAACCTATCTCATCCTCAGCCACACTATAACTCAACCACAAGGAGTGAGGAAGGGGTAGACCCATATAAATTCATTTTAGTCATCAATCATGAGTATGACAAAGTACAATCAAAGGTGTCCTCATAAGACTACAAACATCACAATGCACTCATGAAGGGAGTGAGCCCTGAAGTGGAAGCAAGATCTATGGTGCAAGGAGAGAGAGAGAGAGAGAGAGAGAGAGAGAGAGAGAGAGAGAGAGAGAGAGAGAGAGAGGAAGCACAGAGTGGAAGCAAGAGCTATGGTGGAAAGAGCAAGAGCAACATAGAGAGGGACACAAGATGTAGGAACTCCAACAGTCACAATGTGTGACCAACCTTCCCTTTATTCAAATGTCACTAAAAGAATAAAGAATGAAGTGACAATGATGGGTGCCCACCACCTACAATGTACAGGAGTCCGGGATTGTGGTTATTGTTATTGTGACTAATACATGGGTGGCTAAGCACATGCACCTTTACTCCCAACAACCTCCCACTTAAAACCTCCCACTTAAAGGCAAATGTCTCCTAATGAGGAGAGAATAAGAAAAAAGTGACAAAGTACAAAAGTACATAAGTATAATAGGATGAGAAAAGGCATCATCTCATTATATGCCCATCAACTTCCTAAGGAAGGAAAAACGCTCCACTAAGAGACTTTTAATGAGAAAATTTGTAGGATTTCGATTAGTCAAGATCTTGACAACCTTAATGGACTCTTCCTCGACAACCTCTCAAATAAAGTGGTAACACATCTCAATGTGCTTTGTTTTCACATGAAAGAACGAATTCTTGGTCAATTGAATAGTACTCATAGAATCCAAATGTTGTGTAGGGACCACATTAGTAATGGCAAGATCTACCACTAGACAGCCTAACCAAAGAGCCTCCTTGCAAGCCTCAGTGGTGGCTACAACATACTCTGCCTCTATAATAGATAGGACTGTGCATTTATGCACCTTGGATATCCAAGAAATAGCACTTCCAGCAAAGGTGAAGACATAGCCAAAGGTGGACTTCCTACTATCTACATGTCCTGCATAATCAAAGTCAATCTATCCCATGACTCCTATATCCTAACCACCATAATAGATGCACATAGCTGCTATTCCCTTCAAGTACCTCATGATACCCTTACTGGTATCCCAATGTTGTTGGCCAGATGTAGCCATATAGTGTGGCACAACTCCCATTGCAAATGCTATGTTAAGGCAAGTGGCTATCATGGCATACATCAAACTACCCACTACTATGGATGCATAAGGGATTTTGGCCACTTGGCCTTCCTCTCTTCAAATTGTAGAAAATTGGCATGATTAACCTCCACATGAGAAGGTAAAGGATAGCCAATAGGCTTAACATTGTACAAATGAAACCGCTCAAGGACCTTCTGGATGTACTCATTTTATGACAAGTAGTGGATTTCCTTAGAGTGATTACACGTAATGCCATCCCAAAGGCATCCAATATAAGCACTCTTAGCAATCAACATATCATCTATATAAAGGATCAAAATCATAAGGCTGCCATCACGAGCCTTCTTCATGTATAAGCACGTATCCATATCACTATGAGAATATCCCTAGGAATGCATAAAGGCATCAAGCTTGTGATACCATTCCCTGGGGATGCCTACTTAAGGCCATAAAGGCTCTTTCTCAGTTTGCACACTAGGTGTTCCCTACCATGTTCTACAAAGCCCTTAGGCTGGTCCATGTAAATCTCATCATGGAAGTCCCCATGAAGAAAAGCCATTTTGACATCCATCTAATAAAGATCCAAGTCAAGCTGAGCAACCAAGCCAGTACAAGCATAGGGTAGTCATCTTCACAACAAGAGAAAAGACTTCATCAAATTCCACACCATCTTCCTAATTGAAGCCCTTAGCAACCAATCTGGTCTTGTATCCCAGCTTGGGGCATCC
Organism: Lygodium microphyllum; assembly: GCF_053477565.2. NCBI lineage: Eukaryota > Viridiplantae > Streptophyta > Polypodiopsida > Schizaeales > Lygodiaceae > Lygodium > Lygodium microphyllum. The sequence goes on along the minus strand of NC_141146.1, from coordinate 103,494,618 downwards.
AGGGGTACTTTTTAACTCATACACCCACTTGCATGGCAAAGCATGCTTGCCGCTAGGCAAAGGAACCAAATGCCACGTAATATTTTTCTATAATGAGTCATGCTTTGACTGCAAGGTCCTCTCCCAACAAAAGTGACTATAATTTCTACATATGGCCTTATCATAAGTAAGAGGCTCACCAACATATATCACCATAATATAGTCCATAGATGACTCAAACTATGCCGGGGCTATCATCTATCTCTAGTAGAATACCTCAAAGCTGGCAACCATGAATAAGAGACTCATCAGCATCTGTCACCATAACATAATCCATAGATAGATGAAATCATGCAGGTTGTCATCTATCTTTGGTAGAATGCCTCAAAACTATCTATGGGGCCTATACATCTTGTGGAGCATGTGGAGACTTGGGCCATTAGGGCACTAGCTATGCTACAGGCTATCTAGCTGGCTTCACAATAATTGGATGCTCCTCCTAAAATATCACCCTCTGTACAAGGGGACCAATTGATCAAGTGTACAAGGGGACCAATTGAGAAAGCATCAGTCAGTTGTGAAGTATTAAGATAAGAAACTACAAGTATGAAATTATCATCAGAATCAGTCTCTGCATGACATTAATCTCTTCAACCTTAACACTAGACTTGCTAGGAACAATGCTACAATCATTATTTTTTTCTTGCACTTTATCCTTGCCCTTTTCTTTGTGCTTGTCCATATGCATCTTCTGGCATTGTGGATGAATATACCCTACATTATCATAGTAATAACAAGTTAATGAGGACTTACATCCATAAGGCTTACTATGAGACTATTCTTATGATTGAGAGCGAGACTACTGAGAGTCTCTTTCATGGTAGTCACATTACTGCTCCTAACATTATTACCTCTAACTAACAAAGCATAAGAGATACGAGAAGCATCGACATTCTTTCTGTTAATCTCTTTAGTCAAGAGTGCACCCTTTACATCCTTCAATTGTAACCCATCAGTTGATATGTTGGCGTACATAGCAGTACGAAAGGTATCCCATGATTCAAGTAGTGTAACTAAGAGAAACAAGGGAAGAAGAGTACTCTTGAAGTCAATCCCCTAAGAAGAAAAATGACTGATAATGGAATGAAACTCATTTAAGTGAGTTGACATAGAAGTGCACTCCTTCATGCAAAGATCCATGAGTTGCTTCAGCCAATACATCTAAGAAGCGAGCTTTGTTTATCATAGACATTGCAAATCTTTTCCCATGATTCCCATGTGGACTTCCCATCATAGACAACATTATAGAACACCTACTTAGAGAGGAATAATATGATTGTGTACTTACATAGATAATCTAATTTATATTAATCATCTACATCAATAACACATATGAATCAAGTGATGAAATTTGGCAATTGCATGTTTGTCTAATCTTCAAGGTAGAATTTCAATGATAGAGTGAAAATTAAAAATATGAAATCTATGGACCTTGATAGCTTTGTCATTAGTGCAATTTCCATATTTTAATAAAGCCACATTAATTAACAATGATTCAATTACACATACTCTTAAGTAAATCTAATCACATATATATGCACATAATGATTGGTCTAGATAAGAGTGTACTCACACTTCTAGTATATGCTCTCTCTCTCTCTCTCTCTCTCTCTCTCTCTCTCTCTCTCTCTCTCTCTCTCTCTCTCTCTCTCTCTCTCTCTCTCTCTCTCTCTCTCTCTCTCTCTCTCTCTCTCTCTCTCTCTCTCTCTCAACATTGTACAAACAACATAGCAAGGAGACCTTTGCAAATGGTAGTGTGATTTGCATTTATGATGATTCTAGAACTAGATTTCTTTTTTATTCTCTCTAATTTTAGCTAAGTAAAGTTAAAATCATTAACTCAAGTGCCATTAAGTAACTAGAGTTGACTCTTGCTACTATAATAAATTGATACTATCCAACTTCAGGAACATGGAGTCATAGCCTTTGAGAGCTGAAAGTTGAATGAAAAGGAGATGGAAATGAATATCTACAACCAAGGGATGCTAGCCATTCTTCATGCAGCAAAGAAATACCATCACTTGCTTTATGGAAGCTGCTTTAGGATCCAATACAATCATCAAGTTCTCAAATACTTCCTCTACCAATCAAATCTCACTCCCAAAACCAAAGAAGATGGGTGGCCATACTTCAAAACTATGATTTCAATATCTTGCACACAAGAGGCAAGGATAATATGGTTGTGGACTCACTCCTCTAGGGGCATGCAAAGTTTATCTCTATTATGGAGCTTTATAGTGATTGGATCGAGGAGCTACAAGAAATTTATCCTTTGGATGAAGAATATAACCATAATTTTAAAAAAAGTTAAGGGAATTTGAATCGAGGAGCACTCAACTACACATTTTTCTCTAATTGCACTAAAAGAGACTTATACATTGTCATATCGTACTTGAATAACATATCCAAGCCATACTACCTTTGGAATAGCCATCTATAATCATCACATTTGATCACCTCAATACCAAGAAATCACCTTAGCTCTACCAAATCCTTTATCTTAAACTTCTTCTTCAAAAGGTCCTTAACTTTAGTAATCCCATTGCCATTGTCACCTATAATAATCAAGTCATCCACATAGATGATTATGATGACCAAACTTGCATCTCCCTTTCCCACATAAAGTGAGTGATTAGCCACTAAACAACTAGAAACTCCATTAAACTCCAAATGAATAGTAGACGCATCATTACCATTTAACATAGTTTTCTTCTTCCCTTTGTCTTTACTTGTAACATTGAAGACGTGGATTGCTCCTTAGTCTCCCATACTAAGGATTAATTGTAGATGTATTACCATATGACGTTTTTGGTCCACTAAGGTTCCATGATCTTGATTTTATTTTTGTACATAACTATCATGATCATCATCATCATCCAATGTTGATATCACTCCACTAGATACATACCAATTGCTTATCTCATAAAAAAATATCCTTGATCACTTTGAAGTCACCTGTGATAGGGTTATATCAATGATACTCTCTTACTCTGAAGAGCATCCAATAAGGATACATTTTCTAGCCTTTGAAACAAGCTTCTTTTGTAGCTCATCTGACACATGAAGTTATACAACCAAACACATTCAAATGTGACACATCAGGCTTCTTGCCTATAAAACATTTTTTGGGGGTAATCTCATGAACTGTAGTTGTGGGAGTTCTACTCATAATATACATGTGTGCCATATTTCAACATCTACAACCACACCTTTGCCTTTAGCATATATAACATCATACATGGTAGGAATTTTAACATCTAAAGTGTATTAACATACAACCAACTCTACTTTCTTTTTTTATTAAACAAACTTACAACCCTTGCTCTAGAATTTGACTAATAGACACTAAATTATTTGTTCTGGATGGAACATGTAATACATTTGGCATGCTCTTTGTCCAACCATCGTGCAAGGACAAAAAAACTTTTCCAATGTGTGAAATTGGGTGGCATGAATCATCATTCATCTGCACATAACATGGATTTTGTAAATCCTATATCTCTTTAAACCATTCAGCATGACTGGTCATATGTACACAAATCAACATACCATACATCATCATGTATCACCTTTCCTATAACAACATTCATTATATGTTGCATAACAAACAAATATTCATTTTGGTATTCATTTTTTCATGAAAGATGATGCACAATTTTCTTGCTGCAATTTACCACTGCGGATATAATCCTTCTTAGTATAACAATAGGCTAAATATGACCTATTTTACCACAATAATAAGAAACGATACTAGAAGTGCTAGAACCTTTGTTCTACCATTTACCTCTTCCTCTAGAGCTCCCCCTACCTCAAAAGTTTCCACAACCTCTTGAAACTTGCATTTCACTAAACTATTGATTTAACCTATTTTCTTGGTTATCACTTGCACATCCCCGCATACCACAACCACTTGAAGAAAATTTGCCATGTCCCCTTCTTGAACTTGAGTACATTGCTTTGAACTATTTACCACTTTCTTTCATATGATTTATCTTCTCTTCCATGAGATCATGAGAGAGATCAACTCATCGCAATCTGAAAATAGCTTCCCTATATAGATAGAAGTACCAATGATTTCCAAGCCTTTTCATCCTTAAGACCACCCAAAGTAGCTGATAACAAATCATCATCAAGCATTTCATCAATTGTTACCAAAGTATCTACAACACTCCTCACATTCAAAATATACTCATTGAGAAACATTTTTGTTTTCTTGAAAGTATTTAGCTCTTGCTTGAGCTAAGTCTTTCATGTCTTTGTATTCATAGAAAACATATTTTTAAATGTGGTCCATGCTGCATGTGAACTTTCTACATTTTTTAAATATCCCAACATAGTTTTATCAATGACTACAAATAGCCAATAAATTACTTTTTTTTTTTGTATTCCATTCTTTCCATGCCTTTAATTCATTTGTAGTCATAGGGTCACTCAACTCTCCCTCGTTTTCTTTACTTGAAACAAACTCGAAGAGGCCTTGGTTAATAAGGAAGGTCATCACATGCAACTTCCATGATGGGTAGTTGTTCTTGTCCAACTTCTCAATGATGGGGTTTCTACTTTTCTCTACCATTATTACAAATTTAATACAAAATAGTAAGCAAGTCTTTTGTAACTTTTCACAACATGTATACAACAATACGCCAAGCAACCCATTTCACTAACTACTCAATAGTATATGTAATCTACAACCTATTTGCAAATAAAGCTTGTGTTTGCTTCTTGGAAAACACCTCAAAACTTACAAATTCAAAATTTATAACTTGTGCACCTACTTTCGATCAACACAACTGAAATTGCAATATACCCTGAAACTATTGTTTGCAACCTTGCGGGTCTAAAATGGGGCATGAAATGGTCTTAGATATCTAAAAAAGCAGTAACAAAGCCCTAAACAGCATAATTGTAGAATATATAATGCTTTTCTTACACAAAAAATCTCATAGCAATCTAAGATTTTTGCTTTACCCTACTTCTAATGCCTCCATAGGCACTATCCAAGAGAAAGAGTGAAAGAATGGGAGAGCTTCTTACCCTTTGCTTGTTGGCTTGAAAAAGAAAGAAGAAGGGGAGTGGAATAGTGAAGAAAAAGGGGTAGAGAGAGTAAAGGGGAGCTCATTTCTACATTCAGAGTTGAGAGAGAGGGAGTTAGATAGGTTACTTGCAAGGCAACAATCAAGCAAGGAGTGCTTTAATTTGTGTGACGACCGAACACATTCACGGGCTATCATTGAGTTGGTTTGATAGCTAACTTCTTGTTGTTTGATCTTGCAGCTTGGTAGGGACTAGGATGAGTCATCGAAAGCATCACGATGGATTTTCAGCAGGTGTGTGCTAGTTTTTATCATCGTTTGGACCGTTTGATTCCCAGAATTGGACCATTTGACTGTCCCAAAGTTGTTAGATTTTCAAAATCATACGCAATCGGATCGTCCGATCCGACAAACCCTAAACATTTCAGAATCAGATGGTCCCAAAAATTGGACAATTTAACCATCCAATTTGGATGAGTGACAATCCAAAATCAAAGGTTTGATTCTATGAATCAAACCCAAAACTTGCAAATCAGACATGAAAATTGAACACCAAATTGTGACAAACTCTGACCTCACTAGACCCTATAGAGGCCAAGCCCTAGTTGTAGGACACCTCGGTAGATCCCCAAGTGAGTGAAAGGGGAAATAGAGCCAATTGACTCAAGAGTTGAGATGCGAGACAGTCTAGGAGTGACTGTGGTCACTAACCATATCCCAATAGAGATCCAGATGGACAACGTGAACCCATTACCCTTCAGACCATGCTTCAAATGTATAGTAGGGACCTAGAGTGGACCACTGCAAGCGGCCACCACTTGCACAAAAGAGCTAGCACTAGTCGAAATTGATTAAAGGGAGTGTGACTTGCATTGATTGTGATTGAATTCACACATTTTGTCACATAAACACTTGAAGTGCACCAGAAAAGCTAAAAGCTTGATTTCTCATAGTTCACATTGAGGAGCACCCTACTAGCATTTGAGTGCATGTAACATTGAGGATTATTTGGAATAACAAGGAATTCATACAAGATAAGATAAGCTTAATAAACCAACTACTAAGAGGAGCCCCCCAAGCATCGAATACCGAATACTGAGAGACTTGAATCATCAATCGACTTAGGGATCAACAGTGACAAGCACGATTAGGGATGCACCTCTACCCAACTTGATCAATCTAATCGACACCCTAGTTACCCAAGAAATTGGCAACATGTCAAGAACCAACACAAACTCAGAAAATGACAAGCTTGACTTGGGTGAATTCCCAATTGACATCCAGCAGATTGATGACCTAATATGACCTACAAACCAAAATGGAGCATCACGATAGACCATCCAGGGACATCATAGTTGATCTAGAGGAGGAGAGAAGGTTGGCAAGGAAAGCAATGCTAAGCATAGCTGCCTATCACCAAGAGCAATGAGCTCACAACCTAAGGCAAGACATACAAATGTGTGAAGTCCAACGCATTTTAGTGCTCTCCAACCGAAATAAGATAGGACCAAACGCTAAGAGGGAGAGAGCACTAGAAGCTGACCTTATGCTGAGCGAGCTTCTCACCAAATGACTCTTAGACACTACGGCTTCAGAATAGAGTAGAGAAACCCCAACAACTTTGTTGCTTATAGGACTAGGAATCACCTTGAATTCTAGGAGCAAAACCAAGATACCTATGCTAGTTGCTAAGAAACTCGACAAATGACAATGACCCATATAGCTTTGTGGAGTAGTTTGAGCAACTATGCAAGGTTAACAGCCTCTCGGACCTTGCTTAATGTGCACAACCTTTCAAACTTTGCCTAGTAGACAAAGGACAGACATGGCACACTAGTGTAGACAATGTCGAATGCAATGACTTCAATAACCTCAAGAGTCTCTTCATCGAGAGAATCTCTGAGGCGAGATACTCTAATAACCTCAATGTCAAGATGATGAACATCAGTCAAAAGGACAAGGAGGATATCCGAGACTACATCACCCACATGCGGAGTCTCTTTAAGAGAATCCCAACTACAGAGCAACCTAGCAAACGAGCGGTCTCCACCTACTATGTTCATAAGCGAGGTTTGAAGCAAAGAGCTTTACAAGGTCTTAGTGAGCAACTCAACCCTACTGTAAAGGAATGTGCTAGCTATGGTATTCAAAGAAGCCATATGAGTAGATCACCTACTCAAGGAGAGGAGCTTGAGACCCACAACCCAAGACAAAATTGTCTCTAGAACAAGTGTTTTAACAACACACCAATGCAAATATCTTCATCCATCTTGAGATTTATCCCTGCAAGCTGGGTTAGGAGACTTTCCATGTAGTTCAGATGAGATGCTAGGATGTATTAGGTTTCATATCAAGTTGAAAGAATTCAATCAATAAACCATACTTTGAGGATTTGGATTGTGCACCAAACAAGGTATCTAATCTATCCCAAGTGTCATGGGACATGTCACAAGCGTCTACATGATGGATGTAGCTGTCATCTAACTCCAATTTGATGATGGCATGTGCTTTATCATCATTCTTCTACCAAGTATCTACAAGAGTTGCATCTTGGGGCTTCTTTTCTTGTCCATTGGTAATGGCCCATAGGCCCTTCTTCATCAAGATGCATTTGATGCGGGTTCGCTAAGTGTGAAACCTGACTCCGTTGAATTGACATATCGGTGAATCTTTGCCCATGCTAGATGGCTAGAGAAATAGCAAATCAACATAAATTCTCAAATTTTGAGCAACAAAAAAGTTGATTGTGTCAAAAGACACAAGTGCTAAGAGCACTAGATTAGTGTCAATAGACACTATAATTGAGTCTTCTTCCTTGAGTCTTCTAAATCTTCAAAACCCTTTAAGATATTCTAAAACCAAATCTTCCCCTCCTTGATTTGATGTTGAAAATTCAGTGCTAAGTCAGATTCGAGTGTTGGGACCTTCAATGTGCCTAGAGGAGTTAGAACATGGAGTTAAAAAAAGCTTGAACTTGGTGGCTATGGATGCTTGATATTTTCTTGAATCTTTTTCTTGCTCACTTGAAGGGCAAATCTTGCTAGGAAATTTTAGTAACTCTGTGGATTAGAGTGGTAGAGGTTTTTTGAAGTGAGAGAAATAAAGAAATGATGACAAATATGAGCTTTGGTGCTTGTGGCTGTGGAGGACTAGGTCTTCTGACAAATAGGTGACTGATTTTTTGTTTATAGCAGCTCGCAGAGGACATAATCTAGTAAGATATTTGAGCTGGAGAAGGCTTGAATGATGGTCTTTAGAAGCCCTAAGGTCGCAGAGATCATTGTGTTGCATAGAGGGAGATTGACTATATGAATAGAACATGTGTAGTTTTGAACAACGACCATGAATTTTGGCAATATTGAGCTCTAGAGTGGCCAACGTCAAGCTCTTATGTGATATCGAGTAGCGTCCTGCGTCAGAGAACAAATCCCTAGAAGGAAGCAAGTTGGGATATGCTATGGTTTGAGAGATCTAGAAGCTCAAAGTCAAGTAGGTGTTGTTTTGGCTATGGCAGGCATGAAGTTCAAGATGAGGGTGAAGTTGAAAATGGAGTCATGATTTGGATGTGAGCTAGACAAAGATGACCAGAGGTGAAGAGAGACTAGAGAAGCAGAGAGGAGAGCTAAGCCATGCTTAGCTTAGCTCTGATACCATGTGAAAAACATGGATCTAGAGCATGACAAGAGCTCTCCTACACCGGGGGATTGGCCTCTCGATGCATCGCTAACACAAATAACATAGGGGTCACAAACTCCACTCTTATTTTAGAATGTTCTAAGAGATAAGATATTTCCTCACTTAATAGTTTCCCAAGGAACCCAAATGCCTAAGCCTATAACTTCGGTGCCTCACAACTCAACGTGGGTCATTTGTATAAGAAACCAATTGCAATGCATCTAGGAATTACCATGTGATATGTGCAATGCAATTGTGAATACCATAGTTCTCAAACATTTTATGTTTCATAAATCAGTGTTGTTAAGACATCCAATGCTCTTGATTTAGTACACTCTGGCATGTGCACTATGCCTATTATTTCATATGGGGGTACATGGTACTTTGTCACTTTTATTGATGATTTTAGTATAAAGTCATGGGTGTATATGTTAAAGAGTCCATAGCTAATCTCCTGCAGCAATTCTAGGGAGAGGCTCTTAAAACTGCAATTCATGTATGTAATTTCTCTCCAAATCATGCATTGGAAAATGGAATTCCTAAAGAGGTTTGGTCTGGCCAACCTACTTCATAAGACCATTTGAGTATCTTTGGTTGTGATGCCTTTGTACATGTACATGTAGATCATTTGAGTGTCTTTGGTTGTGATGCCTTTGTACTTCATAAGACCATTTGAGTGTCTTTGGTTGTGATGCCTTTGTACATGTACATGTAGATAAAGGACCAAACTAGACATGAAATCCATCAAGGGCATCTTCGTGGGATATGGACATGAGGGAGAGATGGGCTATAGAGTTTGGCTTCCTCAGGGCACAAGAAGATAGTACATAGTCGAGACATAGTATTTTATGAGGCAAAGTTGCTGAAACATGCTACACAGGGTGACCTTAACAAAAATAAGTATCAATTTTAGCATGAACAGCCATCCATTCAATAGGCATTAGTTGAAGATTTTGTTCCTTTTCATGTTGAAAATGAGTAACAACCCATTTTGCTACAATTAGAAGATAATGGATAGCAAATAGATACACAAGATGGAATAGGACAGCAAGAACATGCTAAAAATAGGTTACAATAGCAAAGAAATGTTGAAAATCAGCCATCAGATGATGGTGTGCATATATCTAAGGATGTAGGCCCATTGTCGAACAATACAGATCATTGGGTAAGAAGGTCTACACATGTCAAAAGGTAGCCAAAAAGTTTTATGCTATGTTTGGATTGCATTTTTTTGAATAATGAAGGTGAGCATGTGACATTTAAAGAGGTACAATCATGTGAAAACAAGAGAAAGTGGGAGCTTGCTATGCAAGAAGAGATGAAGTCTCTGTATGCAAATAACACATGGGATCTTGTACATTTTTCCAAGGATAGGAAAGCTATCCCTAAAAAATGGGTTTACAAGGCGAAATGTATTGATGGAAAGCCCAAGTTCAAGGCACAGTTGGTTGCTAAGGTCTATACATAGAAGGACGGCATAGACTTCTAGGAGGTATTTTCACCAGTGGGGTAAAGATGACCACGCTTTGTGTTTTATTTGCTCTCACTACATCCTTGGATTTAGAGTTGGATCAAATGGATGTGAAGAGACTGCTTTTCTTCATGGTGACTTGGATAAAGAGTTGTACATGAAACAACCCAAAGGTTTTGCTATTCTAGGGAAAGAGCATTTAGTTTGCAAGCCGAAATGCAACTTACATGGGTTGAAACAAGCCCCCAGACAATGGTGCAAAAAGTTTGATACATTCATGCTTAGCCATGGTTTTAAACGTAGTCATGCATATCACTACTTATGCACTAAAAAGGCTGATGATGTGAAAGTGGCTCTTAAAGACCATTTTTAAAGTAGAAAAGAGCTCGGGAGGCCATAAAAGACCAAATTTTCATGCAAAGTGAAATGGTTGTAGATCGATGAGATGGAGTTTTCCTAGATGGAGTAGTTCAATGCCAGGAACCCAATGCAAGTCTTGGTTCATCGATCGGAGTCCGTTTTTGACCCCCCATTTAATCCCTACAAGGTTTTCTTTATCAAGTAGCTACATGATCCGGGAGCCGAAAAGTGTGTCACAAGACCCATGTTAATAGATTTCGACATCACGAAGCCATCTGGATATACGGATCTCAAATCCGAGCTCGTTCGCCCCTCCAAAAGTGAAAAATCCAATTCGGTTTTACAGTTTGAATACAAAGAGATGAACTAGATATTTTAAACAATAAAACCTTAACCTTAATCAATGAAAGAAAACCAAAAAAGCTGATCATAAGGAGAACATTTGCACCCCATTTTTCTTGAGATTTGTGCCTCTCCGATGCTAGGATTGATCAACCGACTGCACATTAATGATCTACTCTTTGAGGGATTTGTTTTGTTCATGAGCACTCTGATTTTGGAGGGAATTAAAATTCTAATTTTTAGTATTTCTCTCTCCTCTCTCCTCTTGCTACATCTTCACACACGTGATTCTACGAGAGAAGGGGATGGGGTTTGATGGACATTTTTTATGGAATAATGGTATCGGAGCAGAGGAAATCGTAGATCGGGCTATGAGAGAGCCTCAACAGCTATAAATGAGTGTCAGCGGCCTCCCAACCATTAATTACACACCTCCAAAATCGGGTTTTTATGCATAAGCACTCATTTTATTCGTTTAATGAAAGATGTTTGATGAAATTGTTTGTAAATGGATTCATTTGATTGCAAACATTGAACTTGATTAGAAATCTAGGAAAAAATAAAAAAATTGAGTCATTTAATAATTTAAGACAAAATATGCAAAACCCACAATTAAGGGATTTTCATGAAAATGATCAATTTTGGGGGTTTTGTTGTGATTTTCGGGTTCACATGGAGTAGAAATGAATATAATATCAATGCTTAGTAATTATGATCAATTTCAAGTTATAAATCAATAATGTCAAAATTTTTATTGAAATAAATGAAGATAAATGGTGAAAAAATAGAAAAATTAGTTTCTTGTGTTAGAAAATCCAAAGAGCTCTCGTATACTGACAAAGTGGCATGAGAGAGCTCAAGAGTGAGGCATGGTGGCATGCCATGCCATTCATCCCACAGAGGATGCGACTCAACATGAATTCTAAACCCCACACACATGGAGGCAACACACAAAAGATTGAATGCTATCACATGCCATTTCTGACACGGGGGAGAGGGGGGCATGCCACGACATGCCATTCATACCACGGAGGACGCGTTTCCACACGAGCACTAAACCGTGCGCACATAAGATTGAGTCATAGAATCCATGCCATGGACGAAGGAATTGGAATGCCATCGAGTGCCCTTTATGACACAGAGGGCCAACATCCACGTGAAGAGAACATGCCGCACACAAAGGCAGCGAGATACAAAATATTAAGTCATAGAATCCACACCGTGGAGGGTGCATGTCCACATGAAGCGAACCCCATGCACATGGAGGCAACGCACAAAAGATCTGATTCGTAGAAACCATGCCACGTCGGGTGGACTTGAAATGCCATGGGTGCTGACGAGGCAAGATAAGTACGAAAACTGCACTAACGCAGGCGAGCCAAGGCAGGGAATGTGAAGAGAAGGCAATCAAACCACCCACATGAGCTAGGCTGGATTGGATGCATGGTGTGTGTGAGGACTTAGGGGCATGCCATGATACACAAGGGCTGAGGCCAAGAAAACCCTGCCGAACCAAGTGGAAGGGAGACAAATCAGTGCGGCAGCGGGTTGAATCTTAGTGGATTGTAGTAGCAAGGCTACTCTACCATTTACAATACCCTTTCACATATTTAAGTCATCTGCAAAGGATTCATATCCCCGATCGTTCAGAATTTCCATTCAGAGTCCTCGAGGCAACCGCTTCCAGCACCTCGAGGGAGACTCTCGATACATGCTCTCGGGGATGCACAAGCGCCCCTACTATCTGCTGCACAAATCGGATGCCGTATGCATACGTAGCGAGCGTCGGAAGGTCCCCAAGAACAAAACACTCTACTTAAAGCTCAAAATCTAAGAGAATAGACTTGCACGACATGAAGCAAAAAGGCCTATTGGGTACAATCTCCCCCCCATGCCTTGTGTGAGAGCTTCACAAAGCATGTATTTAATATTTTATTGGGTACAATCTCCCCTCCATGCCTTATGTGAGTGCTTTTCAAAACATGTATTTAATATTTTATTCATCTCCAAGCTCAAAAATAGCCCAAATTTACAATTAGCATGCTTTAGCTTTTGTGTTTGCTTTTGTCCAAATAAAGAATAAAGCGGTTGGGTGCCCCAAGAGTCGGGTTGTGCCCAAATACAATGACCAATAATGAATATTTAAACAGTGTGCCCATGCGTATACAAAATAATAAATATATGTCAAGTGTTTCAAGAAATAAGCGCGTTAAAATAAACACGCCTAAGACGCGCGTCCATAAAAAATGATAATTTCTTCTAAATAACTTAAATACATGCTATCACCCAGTGCTTCCCAATGCCACCACCGCCTGCTCTGCATATCAACTGAAGCATTCACAATTGTTAGAAAATAATAAAATTAAACCGACAAAAGTGAATACCTAGAAATCTTTAGCTACAAAATAAATAAATAGGTTGGAACTTTTTCCTAACCTTAATTTAATACGAGTGTGCACTCTAAACTCATAAATGTCAATTAATTTAAATATGCATTTTGCGGAATCACCCGCTATGGAATCACCCACTTGCACATTAAATTAACGTGACACCCGAAAAGGACAGGCGTCCCTATCAGCTTTTTGCACAAGGAATCCACCTTGTGTACAAGCCCCGACAAATAAATATAATTTTACGGAATCCACCGCAAAACCTCACGGAATCCACCGTGGCATATGCCTCCTAGCATGATGCCCCCGGGGTGGGATAGCAATTGTCGTCAATTGCTATTAGCTCAATGTGGAGCGAGCAATGAGGGGTAAGCATTTAGGTCACGAGCGTGCATCCATTGGGCCTCTTCAATAGGATGATTTTTAAATTTCACCAAATATCTGGAATATCTATGGCCAGTTCTAGTGGTCATATAATCAGTGTCTAAAATAGTTTCGGGTTCAAGGATTTCAGTTTCTTTTTCTAACAAAGGAGGATTTTCATAGACAGGGTGGATATGTAATTGGCCTTTGAAAGGTCTTAACAAACTGACATGAAAAGTATTGTCGTTTTTCCAGTGTTGGGGTAGTTCTAATTTAAAGGCATTGTCATTGATTTTGTGAATGATTTTGAAAGGCCCATAAAATCTAGGAGCTAACTTTACAACAGGGTGTTTCTCAACACTTTGTAGTCTTCGCTTTGCAATTCGTAACTAAACATAATCATTAACTGTGAAATTCATAGCTTTTCTTTTCTTATTAGCTTGTTTAGTATATAATTGTTGGGCTTTTGCAACTTTTCTTGTCAACGTGCATACACAATTTCAAAACCACAAACATGGGATACACATTTGCATTTACTTCAATTTACATACAATAACACTCCACATACAGCTACATGGAAAGCACCTTTTGAAATCATTTATGGATATGGATTGCCTACACCTATTACTTCATTGTCAAACAAAGTCAAAGTTGCTGATGATATTCAAGAAGTTAACAATCATATACTAAACAACTTTTCTTGTAATTAGCTTGTTTAGTATATGATTGTCAAACAAAGTCAAAGTTGTTGATTTCTTTTCTTTTCTTGTTAGCCTTATTCAAGGAGTATGAAGATTTATTTTAGATGCCTACAACCCTTCCCCCTAAGAGGCAAATGGATCACTCGATTGATCTTGAACCTCATTTTAAGCTAGTGAGAACAAGCCACCTTATAGACTCTCTAAGTGTGAGTGCAAAGAAGTTACAAAGCAAGTCAAAATGCTACTTGAGATGGGGTTTTTTGAGTCGATTTCCTCACCTTATGCATCTTGAGTCCTGCTAATCAAGAAGAAAGATGGCTCTTTTTGCATGTGCCTTGGCTATAGATAATTGAATAAGATCTCCATCAATAATTGATATCCTATCCCCAAGATTGATGACTTGTTGGATAAGTTAAAAGGAATAGGGTATTTCATTAAGATTGATATGCACTCTAGCTATCATCAGATATACCATGCGCGAGAGGGTGATGAGGTCAAAATAACTTTAGGACTGATCATGGACTTTATCATTTTCTAGTAATGCCTTTTGGATTGACTAATACCCCTACCACCACATTTGAGAGCCTCGAGAAAAAAATCCTGCACCCCTTTCTTTTCAAGTTTGTTCTTGTATTCTTTGATGACATTCTTATTTACAATTGATCATGAGAGGAACACGTGGCACGTATCAGAAGATTGTTTGATGTCTTGAGAGAGCATAGGCTATCTACTAAGGAAAGTAAATGCACCTTCATGCAGACCTCAATGGAGTACTTGGGGCCTATTGTTAGTAAAAATGATATACATGCACCTTGAAAAGGTGCAATGTGTAAAGGATTGGCCCATACCATTCAACACCACTTTATTCCATGATTTTTTTGGTCTCTCTTTATTTTGTAGATGTTTCATCAAGCATTATGGTACAATTACAACACCCTTGACAAATCCATGGAAGAAGAAGCCCTTTTTTGGGATGCTATTGTTGATAATAACTTTAACCAATTGAAGAAAATGCTTACTTTTGTCCCCATCCTTGTATGCCCTGACTTCTGAAAAGAGTTTACCATTTAATGTGATACTAGTGATAGATCTATTAGTGTTATCTTGCTACAAGAGCATGGTGTGATTACTTTTGAGAGCTATAGGCTTGATAAAAAGGAGATGTAGATGAATGTTTATGACCAAGAGATGTTGGCCATCCTTCATGATATTAAGAAATGGCACCATTATCTATATGGCATCCTATTTAGAGTGAATATCAACCATCAGGTCCTTTAGTACTTCTTGACTTAGTTCAGTGGTTGATTCACTATTACAGGTGTAGGCGTGCTAAGTATCATCTATCTCAGAGCTGCATAGTGATTGGATTTAGGAGATTCAGGAGACCTATTTGTTGAATGAGACATTTAGCCACATATTTTAGAAATTACCGCATAGGGTAATGGAAGAAAACTCCCAATATCAGCTCAAAAATGTACTCATATAGTCCCATCACAAGATTCTCATACCCACACTTCCCCCTTCACACAGAAGATCATGGAGGAGATGAATTCTTGCCCCCCAACTAGTGGTCATTTGGGTGTTTTCAAAACATATGATAAGATTACAAAGAGCTTTCACTAAAAGGGCCTATTGAGGGATGTCAAGGATTTTGTAGCCAATTGTGTTCCATGCCAACAAAATAAGGGCAACATGCTTAGACTAGCTGGTCTCTTATAGCCCCTGCCTATTCCTGAAGGGAAATTGACACATATCACTATAGATTTTATTACTAGATTGCCCATCACCAAGAAAGGATGTAACAATATATATGTGGTAGTTGATAGACTCACTAAAGGTACCCACTTTATTCCCACTAGAACTCAATATACTGCATCTCAGGTGGCCACTTAGTTCATGGAGCATGTGTTTAAATTGCATGGGTTATCACAAGTCATAGAGCATGATAGGGATGCTAAGTTTATGAGAAACTTTTGACATGTGATTTTTACATCTATGCATACCAAGCTTGCTCCATCCATTGCATACCACTCACAAATTGATGGTCTGACTAAGAGGGTTAATAAATGGCTTGAGATCTACCTATGGCACTTTTTCCATGATATTCAACACAATTGAGATATGTGGCTCCACTTGGCTAAGTTTGCATACAACAACTTCAGCCACTCTAGCATTGGGGTTTCTCCTTTTGAGGTACTATATAGACATAAGGTTCCCCTCCCTATGGTCCTATTCAAGGATATGATCAACCCCTAGAGCAAAGAGGAGTAAAGCACATGCATGCCCTACTTCAATAATGCAAAGTGACTCTTTGGAAGGCACTCTACTCTCAAAGATGGTAGAGTAACAAGATGGCCCATTGTTTTTATAGCTTGTATCATACCCTAAAGAGAATTGGCGGCTTGGCTTACTGGTTAGAGCTCCCCTCCACCACTCTAGCATTGGGGTTTCTCCTTTTGAGGTACTATACAAACATAAGGTTCCCCTCCCTATGGTCCTATTCAATGAAAAGATCAACCCCTAGAGAAAAGAGGAGTTAAAGCGCATGCATGCCCTACTTCAACAATGCAAAGTGACTCTCTAGAAGGTGCTCTACTTTGAAGGATGGTAGACTAACAAGCTGGCCCATTGTTTTTATAGCTTGTATTAGACCCTAAAGAGAATTGGTGGCTTGGCCTACTGGTTAGAGCTCCCCTCCACCACTTAGGTTCACAATGTGTTTCATGTCAGCTAGCTGAAGCCCTTCATTGGCACCTCAGTAGATTATGTGGAAGAGCTACCTCCCATAGATGAAGAAGGCATCGTTTAGTATATCCTTGAGGCAATCATTGGGCAACATGATAGACACTTGAGATCTCAATCCATCAAGGAAATACCTCATAAAATGGTAAGGCCTATCCTTGAAAGAATCCTCTTGGTGCCCAACCACTATCCTGGAAGAGTTTCCCCACTTAAGAGAGGCCCAACAGGTTCAAGACTAGATAGTTCTGCCCACTTAAGAGAGGCCCAACAAGTTAAGGACTAGATAGTTCTATCCCATCTTGACCCAAAAACTGCACTCTATTTTAGAATAGTTTTGTACCCACATTAATTATAGTCAAGAGCTTTATACAAGGGTTAAAAGTTCTCAACATAAGCTACATTTTAACATATGGTATATGCCATTGAAGTAGCCTATCAAAAGTTATGGAAAGTTTACCTTAACAAATCTATGATGGACAACATGCTATCCATAGTCTTCATGCCCCCATTTAAATTGAATTGGTGGCCATATTTCCTTGTGCCCATATCCACAACATGCATGTTAACTATACATATCCTTAGGCCTCAATTATTCTTGGATTCGAGCCCCTCATCCATCAAATTTTCTCTTTGTAATGTGGGATTGATATCATTACCAAGCAAGTACCATCTAAGATTATCATCCTCTTGAGAACATAACAAGAGAAAAGACATTTAAGGCCGTCATCTTTCTACCAACAAAGGTAACGTATTCTAGAAACATACCATCTAGGTGAAAAAGTGACTAACCTCAACTACTAGTGATAAAAGTGTATATGATGGTATAGGATGCAAAGCTTGGTTGTTATTCATTAGGATTATTCGAGTATATAATTCGTAAATTTGACAAGTTATTGATAGTGGGCCTTACATGTTTGGGAAGTTGTGTGGTCAATATATATGATGGCTTCTAGTTCTAAAAGTTTAGTATCCTTTTCAAGTAAAGGAGACTGATCACTCTCTTGATCATAGACTAGATAAACAAGTAAGGTTGATCACTATCTTGCTCATAAAAACAACTAAGGTTCTCTTACACACTCTAAGAAGACCAATATGAAAGGTGTTACAAAATTTCCAATGAGGAGGAAGGTTAAGTTCAAGCACATTACAATCGACATTTCTAGAGAGTTTAAAATGTTCATAAAGTCAAGGGGAAGGTTTGGTATTTGGATTTTTGTCTATACTTTTCCATCTACTCTTTTCAACTCTCAACCAAAAAAAATCATATGATTTAAATTTCATATTATTAGCATTTCATTTATTAGCTTTGTAATGAGATATTTCTTGGATTTATCTATCGTACCCTAAATTTGAGCTACAATAGGTGAATAATCTTGCGTAATTAGATTGTCTAGCATATATTTCAATGGTACTAGTTTAGTAGTGTAGGAAGGCATAGTTGACTTCAAGGGTTTTACTTCACAATCATGCTAAGCGAAAAGATAAAGAGATCAAATTAGAAAAAGTATATTATTATAAATATACAACCTTAGTATTATAGCAAATGATATACATACACATCCTTATGCATAACTTATGTTGAAAATTAAACAGATATATGATTACAAACACATGTAAGAAAACAAGGATTCATATTGACAAATCTAAGGGTTGAAAATGAAAAAAATAATCTTGCAACAATAAAAATTCACTATGAGACATGCATTATTTGGTGAATAGCTATGGAAGATACACAAAAATACATTAAAACATAGATTTAAATGTGAAGAAACACAAGTTTCCAATCATGACAAAAGAGATAAAATCATGCTCAAAATGAAGATGCAAACAAAACTAAAGTAGTCCTATCTTTCAGTATATGAGATACACAATGGTGTGTAATCTAACTAAGCTTTAAATTAAAGAAAGACCGATGTTGTGATCATGCATCATATGTTGAAGTTCCTCAAACAAATTAGGTAGAATCCTAGACATAACCCCCATATGATTCAATAGCTCATGTTTAGGACCATAAATATAATCTATGCAAAATTTGGCCTCTGATTTTCACTCACATGTGGTAAGAGAGAAAGGATGCAATGATAAAGCGATCCATGAACTCAAAAAGTATAGCCGCTTCTATATTAAGGTAAAAGCTCATACATCGTTACATCCATTGAAACAAATGCTAGAGCACTATTGTAAGCACATATGTTCTTTTTTAATTCTCTACTATGTGGATGTAATCTACCCAACAAAACACAATCACATCTTGACAATAGATTAAGATGTAGATAGATTTTCAAGTAAGCTAAAGCTATGTACTAAGTAGTTTATAATAACTATGTTAGCTACTTAAGGTTATGATTTTGTTTGATTTGTTAAGATAATATGTAAACCTAGTGTCCAATGATTTATTAGTCTTGATTCAACTCCCAATAGTAGACTCATAAGCAAGAATCTAACTAGTCATATACTATGTACTCAAAAGGTAGACCAAGAATATAAAAAGTTGGTTATATTGTAATCTCACACCATTATAAATCTTTCATACATAAGAAATTCACAAGAAGGTGAAAAAATCATGAGGATGGGAAAGAAAAAGCAAGGGACAGTGCATAACACTAATTGGTACCATCTCCCCCATGTATTGAGCTCTCTTCTCCATATCGTGTGCATTCAAGGCCTATTTCTAAATACTCGTATTTGTGATTTTTTGGAGTAAAATATGTTTTTTTTATTCAATGTGTAATTAACCTCTATATGGCACCCTTTTGTATGTAAAACAGTGTTAAATTTGTAATTTTAAAGTCCCTTCTGTTAAACCTAGTGATCTGTATATAGATTCATGAGCGACTCCCTTGACATTGAGGTATAGAAAGACCCTCCTCAGTGCATCTATTTAATGATTTTATTATTCTTATGCCCAAAAGTAGCCCTCTTGATAAAAATAGTGCAAGGTTTTTGCTTGCTTATTTGCACCAAGGTTCTTGATCTCTTTGGCAATAAATGAAATAATAAAATGCCATAATAATTATCTAATGGTAAATGCATTACACACTAATTAATAATCAGTAAATAATATTTAAAAATCCATAAAGATAAATAAATCCATCAACATGCCTTTACAAATAAATAGATCTGGTGCCATCCATAAATATAAATAATCCAAAATTGGTTGATGCTTAGTATAGCATCACCTGCCTCTACACATCAACATCAAGTGAATAAGTTAGTGTTTTAAAAATCATTTTATACAACACTAAAGTATAAATTATCAAGCATTGTTGTTGTCAAAATAAATAGTCAAGCTTGACTAACAATATCCTTCATCAATAAAAACAACTATCGTGGGGGCATACACCTCTCATGGGTTGAATAAATACACTTGTTATGGGTATGTACCTCTCATGGGCCAATAAATATGTCACTCATTTATCTCTCATGGGTTGAATAATATGCCTCTCATGGATAAATAAATACTTCCTAATTAAAATTGAAGATTTAATCAAGGTAAAAAATCTAGTTTTATTATGTGCAACTTTCTTATGGTTTAGAACTAGTCAAAGCTCATAACTAAAGACTCGGAGCTAGTAAAATACCATATAAATATACACTATTGAACTGCAACTAAGTTTGAGCATGACTTCACCAATTGGAGTCTAAAATTTGTCAAAACATACTATTTTGATTGTTCAAGAAAATTTTGAGTGTTTGTGCACCTTTGGATTAAGAATGATAAAAATTTGCCAAAATTTTGGAAAAATATGCATCACATAGAACTTGTAGATTTCATTATTTTCTACAAAACATATTGTTTTGATTACTCAAAAAGCAAGTAAATATTTTATCAGATCTCACTTCAATATGATTAAGAATCATATTTCAATATAGAACCATTAATTAATTTTGCATCCTAACTTTAGTTAATAATAACTTTCAAAATATATTGATGTAACTAAAATAACCTCTAGCACAAATATTAGATATGAGTATAATCGAAAGCTTTCTAACTTACATTCAATCCAAATTTTGCATAGAGAAACATATATCTTGCCTACAGAAGTAGCCTTTGAGAAAATATTTCAGATTGGCAAAGTGAGTAGCATGAGAGCAACTTTGATTCTGGTCTCTAAAGGATCCATGTGTGGGGTGTGGTTTGTTTAATGGGGTTGAAGATTAATAAGAACAAAGAAAATAACTTTTTTCTTAAGCTTAAAATATTTAAACTAAAAGCTTCAAAAAATAGGTAGCACAAATAAAGAGAGGATGCTGTTATCTTGTTCCATGTGCCATGAGGATAGAAAGAGGAATGATAATCCTACTAAATGAGAATTTTCAAGGGAACATTTGGAGGAAAATTATATCAGATTATGTCAGTTTATGAGCTCTATTTCATTGCTGTTTTTTTAATAAATAGCTCTCTATTTTGGAATAGATTTGATTCTGCTTAGTTATAGAGATGCATAAGTTATATGGCTGAAAATGCTTGAATAGAGTTTCGTTTTTGGAGATATAGAATCCTTAATATGGATTAGCCAATTAGAAATTATTACAAATTTAGTGTAGCAAGGTATGTAGTAGTGGATATCATAATGCCTACATCTAGACGGCGGAGCTAAAGAATTTGTGACCAAGATCTTATCTTTAGGGTTCAGTATGGATGCATATACGTGGAACTTGGTTTTTAGCTTGTGATTCTTCAATTTTCTTAGATATTTTTTACTATTAGGGGATTTTTTATTATTCCTAAACAAAATACTTGGCCGTTTTCTACTACTTGGAAAATCATATTGTAATAAGTCTTATCTTTTGTTTTTTAGGATAAAAACATCCCAGTGGGGATGGATTGTAATGAAGTAATTTACGACATTATTTTGATAGCATTTTTTGTCACATTAACATAGGTATAAAAGGTGTAAGAAATGGTTGTATAGGGCACCATTGATCAATAATACAAAGTCTCTTTCATCCTCTTCACCTTGCATATCGCTTTCATGGTTGTCCTTTTTTTCATCTCTTTAGTCATTCTCTCTCCTTTTCTAGTCTTTCTCTTTCCTCTTTGTAGTCCTTTCCCTCCTCTGCACTATCTTTCTTTTTCTTCCTTCTATTTTCCCTCTCCTCTCAGTCTCCTCTCTTATAGATTGCTGAAAGTAGAATAAACCATGGAAAATCGTACCAAAAATTGAGAAGGACTAAGTGATTATTTGGAAAATCTTGCTAAATCAAAGAACTTAGAAATTTCCTTAAATGACAAGGGTGCAGAGCTAAAAAATCTAAGCACCTTTAAACTTAGAACTCAAACCACATTACAATCAAAATGGGTGGAATAGGAGGTGCCAAGTGGGATTCCTAATGAAAGTGTGAGCATTACAAGATGGTCGATCGAAATATGTGACTCCCACCAAAAGGTTCTACTCATTATCATCATCTTTGTCACTTGATATCATCACCATACCCATTACCTTAAACCTATTGACTCCCACCTAAAGGTTTCTACTCAATGTCGATATTATCATCAACTTCACCCCTCGTTTCCATCACCATACTCACTCACTTTATTATCATCCTCATCTGATTCAATTACATAGGAAAAGATAATAGCTTGTGAAGAAATGGAAGATAGTAGCTTGTAAATAAGAAGCCTTGAGGTCATAGAAGTAAAATCCAATAGTCAAGTTTATGATCACTGTAGTGGTTACCTTTCTAGAGTAGTGTTAGTAGACATAGATGGGAGTTATAGGGTGATAATCTCCAAAAATTAAGAGAGGAGAATATGAAAAAACTAGGAACCTATAGTTACACAGGCGTTGTTACCCTAGAGTAGTATCACTAAACATACATTAGAGTTGTAGAGGTGGTAATTTCCAAAAAGTTAGAGAGGAGATATGGCTCACATGCAAAGACTAGGAGGACATCGAAGGCAATTTTCAGTAGTACCTTTTATCTCATTACAATAGCTTTAACTTGTATTGAATCACAAGCTTAGAAATCCATAATCAATATGTGATCAGCTTTAAAGTTACCATAATGCTAGAATATCTTTATTTTGTTATAGCCTGCCAGAGAGCTCTACATCTCAAAGACTTTTGAAAATCAAGACACCAACCTTTTTTCTAGTTGGAATCATGAGGCCTCTTTACACTAAAAGTTATTTCAAGTAGATGGGAGTAGAGGTTTATAAGCACTACAATGACTACCTACTTATTAGCTAGGATTCAAAATTGGTTTTTCAACACTATTTCAATCTTTGAAATCATTTCATAATAGTAGTCGAGACCTTATCTTAAGACACAATTTGGGATTTCTAGAACATCAAAAAGTTATATTAAGGTCCTTTACCTTTAGGGCCATATACACAAGGTTTATCATGTGACAATGATGCTCTACATCTCAAGATTATGGAAAAATAAAGCATAAAAAAGCTTGAAAATTGTCATACTACAATTCCCTTTATAGTACATCTACAATTCCCTTTATAGTACATCTAGCAATTAATCGACTTTAGGTCTGATATGGCCATACAAAGTGTTTGAAATTCAAAAGTGAGAAGATCCATCTAATGAATCTTTGTGCATATTATGTGGGAAAGAATGAGGATCAATTCCAATAGTTCCATTCAAGACATTTGAAAGCCCTTAGCATTGTTGATTTTACACAAGCAATTTTTCCCACTTGAACTTGGGTGAATAATGCCTCCTTCTCTAGAGTGGGGTTAATTAATACCTTTATGGGGTCTCAATCATTTTAAAGTTTAAGACACACTTTTTTTTGTCTTTATGAGGGCATGTAAGCACTTTGATGCTTTAGGGTTCTTAGCAAGTCAAGGAATGGATATGCACTTGTATAGCACTTTATTGATTGACAATTCAAGTCTTTATGCTAAATTGTTGGCAAGATTTCAAACTTTTGAATACATGGGAAGCTAAACCGAGGTCTTCCCAAGTCAATAGCAAGTCTATAAAGCATCATTATGCATATCCAAGCTTTTATGCAAAAAGACATGGCCAATAAAAATATTTTTTAAAAATCGCACGCGAGGTGGACTTAGTAAACAGGCACAATAGTCATGAAAAACAAAGGTTTAGTAACAAATGAAAACCCTAGTGCCATTATAATTTTAAAGACCTTTTTACTAGAAAATTTCCAAAAACATAGAATATCTCAATAAAATCTTGCATACTACTCCTTAGTTGTAAGAGGAATTTGTTGACATAATAGAAAATGTCACAAGATTTAGTACTAGTTGTTTTTAATTTCTAGCATTGAAGACTGAAACTCACAAATGAGGTATATGATGATTTTTAAGGGTGGTGCCATAGTGTTCATGTGACTCCATCCTTTACTACGTTTTTTCTCTTGAGTAGATATGCAAAATAACGATTGAAACTCAAGTTTGTCATGATGAAGATCGAGTAGCTTTTGAATATTTTGCATATAAAACCAACTCTTATATTTCATTCCCCAAAAACATCTTCCTTTGTGAACATCTGCTAATGTATCCAAGCATTTTGCTAGACTTTCAAGAATGTAATGAGTAAAGATAGCCACATTTTTAGTATGTCCACCAGTGCCCCCACTACCACATCATCGCACCATATGCTAATGGGGGGAGTAGAATTCTCTTATCTCAATGCCAATGGGTGGAATGCACTTGATGTTGATTGGTCCACATGACTCTTGTTTTAAGTGTTGCTAATTGAAACCCAGTAGTGTGACATTTTGCTGGTGGCTTGGTTTTATATTCTGTTCATGCATGAATGCACACACCAAGGTGTGACTAGGAGGTAAGATAAAGCTTACGAAAACCCTCCTATCTCCATTGTCACTAGGTGCAACACGGCTCTAAGGAGGCAAAGGTGTGAGCAAGAGGTTAGATAAAGCTTATGAAAACCTTGTTATCCATGTTGTCACAGGTGTGACACGACTCTAAGGAGGCAAAAGAGCTGCCATGTTCACTTTACTTTCAAGACTTCAAGAGAGCCTAGTAATATATATATATATATATATCTATCTATACTATTAGTTAAGGAGAGGTGAAGGGCGGGTGCCACGTGGCAGCCCCCCACCTCCCCCACAAAAAAAAAAGAGAACGCGGGGGTGGGTGCCATGCGTCCAGCACCCGTCCCCCGCAAATATCACGCCCGCCCCGGCGCAGGGCGAGTCATGTATATATCAAACCTTCCCCTTTGGTTTGAACTTGCGTGTTGTAATTGAGTTAAATCGGTATCTCTCTATTTGTAAAAGAGAGAGTGAATGCACGTGAGGCCCACCTTTGAGGCGGACAAAAGCTTACAAGCACGTACAAGATGAAAAAGATAGCAGCGGCCAGGGCACGTGGATGGGGTGCATGTCGACGTGACACGGTAGGCTGGTCAAAGGGCGGAGCAGAACGAGCGTGTGGGGCCCGCGGCTGCCTGTGTGGGACCTACACAAGTCAAGGTTAACGCGTTTTCGTATCGCCCCCGGGATCCGCGGCCCACGGCGTCCCGACCGGGAGTCGCAGTCAAGTTTCAACCCGTCTAGAAGCAGACGCTGCAGACCCTCTTTTTCATTTCTTTTTTAGGGTCTTTCTTTACACAAAAGAAATAAACCTATCCTTTTCCAAAATTTAAAGTGCCCCCGCCCCCCCCCCCCCCCACCCGGAAAGGGTCTTTCGTCTTAATTTGGATTATCACCACCTGTTTCCTAGAAAAAAAAAAACAGAACATTTTCAAAAATTTTATGGAAGGTTTTAAAGAAAATTTTAACATTTTAGAAATTTTATAGAAGATCTCAACGAAATTGAACTACAATAAATTTTTCGAAACTACCTTCATATCTTAAAGAAGAATGTTTAAAACCTTGAATTTGGTTTTAAAAAATAGTGAGTACGATTTCAGCTTGTTTAAGAATCCCTCCAAGAATTTCAGGTTATGGTTTCACGATTATCATTTTATCTCACACACATACAATGTCGTGCAAGGTTAGGGTAACACTTTTTTGTCATTTTTCCTTTGAACTCATTTATGCACCTAATACCCAACCTCTTACAACCATGCCCTTTACCATGGCACATGGGGTTTTCCAATTCAAAACCAACTAGAAACCACAAGACATGGAAACTCCATGAATCCACCATCAATTTGCATTGAAATGGAAACCCTGTTGGAAATATGTCATTATATACATTGTTACAAGGTGTGCCTCCCATCACAATGCGTGAAAGCAAGGAGGATGGCTTAAGTATATCACAAGAAACTTGAGGTTATTCAATCCCATGGCCTGTTGTTGAGAGGGGGCCATTGTCCACAAAAATTCAAGGTTTCATGTAAATTCATTTGAAGATTCTCTAAAAGTACTTTTAAAATTTAAAGCAGAAGAATGTCATGTGCCTACCTAACAATTCCTTGGCAGCACGTTTTAGTGGTCCATGAGGGAACTATCCTTGACGGCTTCGCCCGACACTCGCAAGAATGCACAGGGTCTATTGTCTCGACTTCCCAGAGTCTACCCCGTAGTAACGGAAGGTACTGACCATCCCCACAAGGATCAACCTATAAGCTTGGGGTTCTAATTTGACAACTGAGGTTTTGATGCATCAGCTAGCTCCATCGGAGGTGTCCCACAAGAGCTTCTCATCTGACTTGAGCGATCGTAGTTACCCTTGGTTCATGGAGTGCAACTCTTTTTTCCAACAATTGGTTAGGATTTAGGAAATCTTAATGGAGTTCTGGCACAACCGCCGTACATTTCCCCTAAGATAATTTTCGATGAATTGTTTGACTTAGTAGGCCACTTTCCTTTATGTTGTATCTTATTTATACTTTGTGTGCATTGTAAAGTGTGTGGAAGAATAAGAAGAAACCAACAAGAAAACGTTTTGGCCTCCATCTCTATTCTTGTCTCTTGAGTGAGCTTCTCCTTGTGCATTCTGTGTGTGTTCGGCGTAGCATCTTGAGCAAGTCCCCCCACCACGCGATTCTTGACATGGTATCAGAGCCGCGCCACTGAGAAAGGCTGATTTCAAAGGTCGAAGTGAAGAAGAAGAATCAAGGTTCGAGCAAGCAAGCCACGGGTAAGAAGCTCTCCCATCCTTCCACTCTTTCTTTTAAGACCTGACCCTAGATAAGTCAACGCTCGGCTCTACCTACTTTCTCCTAATTAAAGTTTCGTTCAATCTCTTAATAGAAGCTCTCAGCTTATCGGGACCACCCATTCGTAAGACAAATCCGTCAGGGATCTCGCCCACTCGCTTCCCACAAATGGTTTTCTTTAGTTTTCTAATTACCTATCACATTAAGTTATGGCATATAAAAGCAGCCTTATTAATTAATCATGTTATCATAGGTTCCTTTGCGTAGTTTTACGGCACAACACAAAGACAGAGAAAACAATAATCTGGAAAAACATATTTATTTATTATTTCACAAAGTTGCAATGATTTTTTCATTCTACCTACATAGAAGATAAACCTCCATTCATCGGAAAATCCCTTCTGCCTGTGCAGAAGAAAAGAAACCCTCCAAGATTTTTGTCCCTTCACTAGTACTATCAGGGCGGTTCCTAGGAGTGATCAAGAGATTTAGGGCCAGAGCCCCCTTAGCACTCTTGCCTTCTCCTGCCTAATGGATTCCTCACCGAGCAACCTCTCACCGTCGGGGCCGGTCCAAAGCTCCTCACAACACTACAAAATAATCCCCCTTAGAGCAGGGTTCCACGTCTAACCAGGCATAGCGTGATCTTTCCTCTTATTATCATGATAATATATTTACAATCAAATCTAACTGGTACAAGCACAATCAATCTTTCATGTGTAACCATCAATGCATGCATAAATTTAAAAAAAACTGTAGCAAGTGTATTTAGCGTAGGAAGGAGCCCCACCCAAATCTAGGGTTTTTCTTTTAAGATCCCACCTTATACTTAGGGTTTCGCTTCCTACTTACAACAAATTTTCTAGATTCACAAGTTATTTCGCGAATTTAAAGTCTATTTTATCCTTATGAAAAACTTGGTATTTTTGTCCTAAAAGATAATATGGCCATTTATACCTATTGTAAATAGTTCATGCACTGCCCTGCTCTAACCCACGCTTAACACGATTTCAAACGCTTTTCCAAGTTTGTTTAGACTTTAGGATTTGTATCAATAAATTTTTATTAGTATCCAACAAGTCCTACTTTCAGCAAGAAAATATTTTTTATTTTACTTTCCTCATATTCTATGATTTAATTGGTGATATCCGACCATTTGTTGAACTTTCAACATTTATATAGAAAAATCAATTTTCATTTAGCTATGTCCTAAGTGCAATGTTGATTGTTTTTCTAAAAACTTCATTCTAAGCAATGTAAAAATCATAAGTGTAATTTTTCTTTCATCTTTTATACATTGAATTATATTTTCACGCACCTAATTTATGCGCGTCTAGTATATATTATCATATACAATTTTCTGTTGATTTAATGCATTGATTATTTCATGATATTATCTAAATAATTTTTTATAAATTATTATAAAACTCATATGCGTCTATTTATCATTAGCAAAATGAAATAGAGAGAGTCACTTTTAGGTAACAAATATAAACTATTCCTTTTTTTAACATCATCTATCTTTTTTTTGTTATTATATTCATATGTGTCATTAATGAAATCACAATAAATATCACAAAATAAACCATAATTAAGATATTTTCTTAATGATAAGCATATAATCATTTTCCAAGTGAAAGAGTGTTTTCACTGAATAGTTAATTATTATATTACTTAGGCTATTTTCCTAAGTGACAATTCATATACATTTTCTTTAGAATGCATTTATAATCGTTTAAAGCCAAATATAGCAATAAGCTTATAAAATTTTATTTTTTTCCAAACCGATGGGATGTTACGTCTCTCAGGTTTGTTATAACACGAGTTTTGCTAATTCCTATCGTGTCATATTCTCCAACGGCCGTGTTCTTTGCTTCCCTTACCTCAAATGGGCTTTTTAAATTTCTATGACCTCATGGAGCCATGGATATCGGGTGAAATTGACGTGGTAGTTCAGGGAGAGTTGGTGGTCGTCCATAAAAATATGGCCAATGTTTTGCTTAGTGATATGGCTGTATGAGAGGAAGGCGTAACAGGGGGTAGAGAAAACGGAAATGAGGTAGAAGAGGGGCATTTTCCTCCTTCAAGGCTCAAGCTACAATGGAAAAAAGAAGTGGAGAAATTTTTCCATTATCATAAGGTCTTCCTTCTTGCTTTCTTTGTGAAGGAGAGAGGGTTTATTTATAGATATGAGAGGGAGCATGTAGTCGATTCGTTATTTTGGCTACTTGTCAAGAGCTAAGTGAGCTTTATTAAAAATGCATTTTGATTGCCTACTTGTTGGATGGTGGCATGGGGATGATTTTAAAATTTTTTATCTCCTTCCAAGTATAAAAAAGTCATGTTTTTTTGTCTGCTTTTTAAAAATACATTTTTTTCTTCAAAACAACTTCATTTTGTGGTTTTTGGCCAAGTTACCTCATGACTTATCTAGTTTATAAAGTCATGCCATACTCTTTGATACTTGAACTTACTCAATATCATACTCATTCTTGCATATTCTTTGTCTAGTGATTAAGGCTTTTATGATTTGTCTAGCAGTTACGAAATCAATGCGATCTTTGACGCATTAAAGGAACCAGGAATGCTAAATCAAATATAATGAGGGAAAAATTATGATCAAGCCGTCGTAATATTATTTACAAGGCGTCTTTGGTTTTTGTTGGCTGGGAACATTGAGGCGTCTTCTCGTGTCGGATTACGAAATTGATTTAATATGAGATTCGATATCAAGAAAATTGCATGCGGTCACTTATGTAATAGCTCAACAAGTAATTTTTAAAACATCTCAAGCTCGAATTTTTTTATTGATATGAAGTGTTATGGCGGGAATATTACGTCCTCTCCTCCTTAGAGGAATCGAGATGTCCTCATCTTAAAAAGAACTGGGGAAACTGTTTTTCTAGAGATGTCTCTTCTATCCAGGTGGCATCCTCCTTAGGATAGTCTTTCCACTGGATATGATACTCTCTAATGGTTCTATTTCTCAGAGGTTTCTCTTTTACATCTAGGATCTTATCATGCTAGAGTTCAAGGGCTCCTTGACTAGGCATTATAATTTGCTGGTCATCAAGAATATGATCTTGATTTGCCACATAAGCTTTCAGAAGACTAACGTGAAATACATTGTGGACTTTCACATGATAAGGAAGATGCAGTCTGTAGGCATTAGCTCTTAAGCATTTGTATGGTCCACAATACCTTGGACTCAACTTTTTGAACTTTCCCAATGACAAAGAACTCTTCTTTGGGCATACACAGATGAAAACCATGTCTCCCTCTTGGAAGATACGCTCTTATCATCCTAGATTAGCATGAGCTTATGTCTTGTCTGATAGTTTTGACTTGATCATCCATGTCTTCTAGCATTTTCTTAGAAGCCTCAACCTTTAGGGTTGGATCAGAGAAATTCAATGGCGTCAAACAGTCTTGCCCATATAATTCTTGAAATGGAGTCATTTGTATACTTTGGTGATATGACACATTGTAGGAAAATTCTACTAAGGGAAAATATTGTATCTCCACCTTGTTGGTTCTCTCGAATAGTACGATCCTAGTATATCTTCAATGACTTGATTAACCCACTCTTTTTGACCATCAGATTGGGGATGATAAGCTATGCTAAAGCAAAGCTAGGTTCCAATTGCTTCAAATAGGATTCTCTAGAAATGTGATGTAAACAAAGAGTTGCGGTCACTAATGATCCGTTTAGGCAATCCATGAAGCCTAAAGATTTCTTTCACAAATAGTCGTGCAATATCTCAAGCTTTGTAGTATGACGTGGAAGCGTACTTAAATGTTCTAGATATGGGACATTACATCCATGTCTAGCACGAAATGCTTGCCTTTCGCTTACTCTTCTTGCCCTTGCTTCTTTATATAGTGTCACTGATGCCAGGAGGCATATTTCACGGTGGATTCCGTGCCACTGTGGATTCCGTGAGGTTTTACGGTGGATTTCGTAAACTTTGATGACCGGGGATCATACACAAAGTGGATTCTTTGTGCGAGAAGTTGATGGGGATACCTGTCCTTTTCGGGCGTTTTATTAATTTAGTGTGTACATGGGTGATTCCATAGCGGGTGATTCCGCAAAATGCATATTAAATTAATAAACGTTTATGAGTTTAGAGTGCGCACTCGTAATAAATTAAGGTTAGGATTTATTTCTAACCAGTTGATTTATTTATGTAGCTGAAGGCTACTAGATATTCACTTTTGTCGGTTTAATTGTATTATTCTACTAACGACTGTGAATGCTTCAGTTGATGTGTAGAGATAGCAACAGTGGCGGAGGAAAGCATTGAAGGATAGCGAGTATTCGATTTATGGATTATATTTTGATGGGCTCATACCTTAGGCATGGCGCTTATATTTTGTCACGTCTATTTATTGAGGTGTTGGATATTTATTATTATTTTGTATGCGCATGGGCGCACGATTATGTTATTTCTATTTGGACATTGTATTGGGCGTGCCAAACTCTTTGGGCACTGTTCATTAGCTTTATTCCTATTTTTGTGTTAAAGCAAACTCAAAAGCTAAAAGCTTACTATTTTGTAATTTGGGCTATTATTTGAGCTTGAAGATGAATAATACATAAAATACATGCTTTGTGGAGTGCTCACACAAGGCATGGGGGGAGATTGCACCCAATTGGTCTCTTGCTCTTGTCGTTCATGCTTTTTACCTTGTAGTTTGTGCAAAAAGTAGACTTCCATTGTTCTTGGGGACCTTCCGGCATTCACTACGCAAGCGTATAGCATCCGATCTGCGCACTAGTGGTATCAGAGCATAGTTGAGATTAAGAGCTTCCAATCGCTACCCATCTCGTGCGAAGGTGGAGCTCCTGGAACGATCGGGCTCTACGGTCAATCTCGTCGCGAACGGTCGATACAGGCAGATTTCTGGCGATCAAGAACCCTTGTTTCCATCATTTGGATCACGAAGGACCGGTCTACAGAGGTGGAGGACCACTCCTACATCTCCTTCATCAAGTCGTGGTTACACAGAGATAAGTCATAAACCTCCATATCTTCAAGCTTCAAACTTTAAAGCTTAAGAAGCTTAGCTTAAGCTTTAAGAAGCTTAAAGCTTCCTAAAAAAAAAAAATCGTGGCCTCAGAAGACGTCCGAAAAATCCGCCGCTTTAAAAAAAAACGGCTCCCCCCCCACGAATTTCGTCGTTTGCTGCCCATTAAGCTTCAAGCTTAATCATTTAAGCAATAGTCACACAAGCTCTTCAATCTTGCAAGTCATAACCAACTTCAGGTCACACCCAACCAATCAAGTTCAGCAAGTTCTAACAAGTCAAAGTTCTGCAAGTCCGACAAAGCAAGCAAGATTTGCAAGTCAACAAACTCTGCAAGTCACATTAGTTTGGTACTCTGCAAGTCAGACAAGTCAACTAGAGTCAAAATTGACTTCTGTCTAAAACTCATAGAAGGGCTGTTCCTGTGCAGAAACTCCAAACTGCAAAGTTGTTCATTGGAAGGTACTCTACCCATACGCAGGTTTGCTGAAGCATTTTCAGCATATGAAGAAGGATAAAATGCTGATTTTTTGAAGATTGTGAAAGCTATACCCAAAAATACATAAGCCTTGTATTCCCGAACTTGAGCTACGCTTATCCCACTAACTTGATTTTGAGAGTGAGAGGTCTTTTGAGTTTTGCAGGATGACGGAATCACGTATGGATGATTTAATGGCTGAAGGTGACCTACCTGAACCTACGATGGAGCAAAGGCTGGACTTAATTATGATGCAATTGGATGAAGAACGAAGGGCTAGGCAAGCATTGCAAGTTCAACTAGCAAATTTACAAAGAGTGTCTACCGACAAAGAAGAACCTCAATCTGAAGATCTTATCCGACGTACCATTGACGCAACTCTCGAAGCTCAAACCATCCGCAAGGAATCAAAGATAAGTAAAAGAAGTTTCAAATTCCGTACTTTCAATGGCATACGAGAGGGAAAAACTGTTCTTGCATTCATTAGTCAGTTTGACGACTATTTCCATGAGAAAACCTATGCAGAAAAAGATAAAATCAAGTGTGTCACTAATCATTTAGTGGACAAAGCATCTCTTTGGTGGACTGTAGTACGCAAGAGTATAGATTGTCCCGCTACCTAGGAGAATTTCAAGAAGAAGTTCATGCAGAATTTCCTTCCTCCACAATTTCATGAGAAATCCATTAAGCAATGGGATCCTCTTCAGCAACGGGATCGTGAGCCTATTCCTCAGTATACAGAGCGTTTTTGGAATGCACTACTCCAGTTACGCATGCTTGAAGACGTACCTGAAACGACACACAAGCGCAAGTATATGTCTGGACTCCTTAGGCATTACTACGCTGAAGTTAACATGTTCAAGCCTACTACTCTTGAAGATTCCATTTCACTAGCTCACGACACTGAAGACAAGCTGCGAGGTAGAGATAGACGTCCACAGCAATTCCAAGCCAATGGTAACTATAGATCTAAGCAATTCCATTCCAATTTTAGAAGATTTAATCCAGGTCGTTTCTCTTCATTATCCTACCATAAAAATTAGGCAAAACCACCTGCATTACCAACCAATGTCAATCAAAATTCCAAGCCTATTCCACAGCCAAATCCTAATGTCCTTAGACTTCCTGCCATTGCAAACAATGTAACCAAAGCCAAGCCAATAGTATGCTATAAATGCCACCAGCCTAGACATCTAGTAGCAAATTGCCATTCAAAGAAGCCACCTGCCCATATCAACTACCTTGGAGCAATGGACGAAGACGAACATGAAGATATGCCCAATTTCACAGAAGATGAGGACGACACTACTACACCTTCGGATACTTTACCAAGTATGCCAACTCCACATTCTTTATTGACTATGAAATGTTTGGTGCATGGAAAGGAAAATATTATTTTGCATGATGACGGTAGTACTCATGATTTTATTTCAGCAAAATTAGTAAAGGAATTGAAGTTACAGACTGTACCTACGCATTATCGCATCAAAGCAGCATTCTTAGGCACTAGGTATAATGGTTCACAGGAAGTACATGACTTAGAGATTCAAATTGGTCAATACACAGAAAGAAGAAATTTCCTAGTTGTTCCATTACAGTCGAGTGACATTATTTTAGGTATGCCTAGGCGTCATCAGCATAACCCAGATATAGACTATTCCACACATTCAATGAATATTAATTTTCAAGGAAAACCTATTACATTGTATGGTATGCATGCATCTAATGTTTTTCCACTGCTTTCGCATACTCAAGCTAAACGTGCATTACGCAAGAGTAGTAAATCCTATCTCATTTGGGTGAATGAATTGCAAGTAAAAGAAAATCATATGCATCCTAGGCATAAAGAATTTCTTGCACATTTTAAGGACTGTTTTGCCGAAGACCTACCACCTGGTTTACCTCCTTCACGTCCAGAAGACCATAAAATAGACTTGATTCTTGGTACACAATCACCTTGTAAAGCACCATATATGCATAACCAGATAGAGCAAAAAGAAATTCAGAGTCAAGTTGAGGAATTACTAAATAGAGGATTGATTAGACCTAGTAGTTCTCCATTTGGTGCACCTGTTCTCTTAGTCAAGAAAAAAAATAATACCTATCGTATGTGCATTGACTATCGAGCTTTAAATAAGATCACTGTAAAGAATAGGTATCCCATTCCTAGAGTTGATGACCTTATGGACAAACTGCAATGATCTACTATATTTAGTAAAATAGACCTTAAGTCTGGTTATCATCAGGTGAGACTAGATACATCAGACATATTCAAGACTGCATTTAGGACACAGTTTGGTCATTATGAATTTTTAGTGATGCCATTTGGATTGACTAATGCACCTGCTACGTTTAGTAGAATGATGAACCGTATATTTCTAAAATATCAGTATTGTGTAATTGTCTTCTTTGATGATATTTTGGTGTTTAGTCAAAATGAGAAAGAACATTATGAGCATTTGTCATTGGTTTTCTAGTTACTAAAAGATAATCAACTGTATGCAAATCCTGAAAAGAGTGAATTCTTTAAAACAAAAATTGAGTATTTAGGTCATATTGTATTATCTGATGGAATTAAAGTTGACCCTAAGAAAATAGATGCAATATTAAATTGGCTTGTACCTAAAAATGTGCATGAGTTACGCTCATTCCTTGGTCTTGCTAGTTTCTATAGGAAGTTTGTACGTAATTTTTCCTTACTTGCTTTACCATAAACCAAACTTATGAAGAAAGGTATTGTCTATCATTGGTTCGAAAATCAACAGAAATCCTTTGACTTATTGAAACATGCATTAACCCATGCCCCTGTCCTACAGTTGCCTGATTTTAATAGACCATTCTTTCTAGTAGTGATCGATGCTAGTGGATCAGGAATAGGAGCTGTACTTATGTAGGATAATCATCCTATAGCCTATTCTAGTTGTAAGCTGAAACCCTCTGAGCTGAAATATTCCACATATGACAAAGAACTATTAGCAGTTGTATAAGCATTAAGACAGTGAAAATACTACTTAATGGGTTCAGAATTTATGATTAAGACCGATCAGCAAAGTATTAGACATTTACTTAGCCAACCCCAAATCTCTGACCGACATATCAAATGGGCATCCTTTATCCAGAGTTTTCATCCTATCATTCAATATCAACCCAGAAAAGAAAATGTAGTGGCTGATGCATTAAGTAGAAGACCTGCCATTCATAATATTTCTGTTATATCTTTTGATTCTTTGATTGCTATGAAAGATACTTATCATCAAGATATTACTTTTCATGCTGATTGGAATAAATTAGTTCAAAATAATTTGATTCCTATTGATTCATTGTCATATAATGATGGATTTATGTTTTATGAAAAGAGATTGCGTGTTACAATTCCATTCCGATCTTTTGTTTTGAATGAAATTCATTGTCCCCCATATCAAGGTCATGGAGGTATCATATCTACTTTACGTACATTAACTGAAAATTTTTATTAGCCGCATATGGACACTGATGTATCTAACTTTGTTTCTGAATGTTTGATTTGTCAAAGAGTTAAGAGACATCATGGTAAATAGTATGGATTACTTATGCCTTTGTCTATTCCATCTAAACCATGGGAACAAATTTCTATGGATTTTATTACTGGTTTACCTAATACTAAATCTAACCATGATATGATTTGGACAGTAGTAGATAGATTTAGTAAACAAGCATATTTCATTCCATGTAAGAAAACTTTAACAACATCACAAGCAGCACAATTTTTTTTAAAAACTGTTTTCACTAACCATGGATTACCAAAAGTTATTATTTCTGATCGTGATTCTAGATTTTGTAACAACTTTTGGATTACTCTGTTTGCTAACCTAGACACAAAGATTGATTTCTCATCTGTATTTCATCCAGAAACTCATGGACAAACAGAAGCCACTAATAGCACTATTCTAGATCTTTTACGTGCATATACTATTTCTAAACCTCAGACATGGGACACACATTTGCATTTATTACAGTTTGCATATAACAATACACCACACATATCTACAAAGAAAACACCGTTTGAAGTGATTTATGGATATAGATTATCTACACCTGTTGCATCTTTGTCAAATAGAATTCAGAGTGTTGATGATATTGCTAGTATTCATAATACTATTTTTGATGAGGTTAAAGATATGATTGCCAAATCCCAGCAATCATATACCAAACAAGCCAATAAGAAAAGACAAGCAATGAATTCCAAAGTTGATGACTATGTTTGGTTGAGAATAGAGAAACGTAGACTAAAAAGTGTAGATAGACACCCAGTTGTTAAATTAGCCCCTAGATTCTATGGACCATTTAGGATCATTCATAAAATAAATGACAATGCATTCAAGTTAGAATTACCACCTCATTGGAAAATTCACAACACATTTCACATTAGTTTATTAAGACCTTTTAGAGGCCAATTACCTATACACCCTGTTTATGAAAACCCACCTTTGTTAGAGAAAGAGACTGAAATACTTGAACCTAAAGCTATCATAGACACTGACTTTATGACCACTAGAACTGGCCGAAGATATTCTAGATATCTAGTTAAATTTAAGAACCATCCTGTAGAGGAAGCACAATGGATGCACGCTAGAGACTTAAATGCTTTCCCCACTCTGTTAGCTCCACATTGAGCTAATAGCAATTGAGGTCAATTGCTATCCCACCCCGGGGGTATGATGCCAGGAGGCATATTTCATGGTGGATTTCGTGCCACGGTGGATTCCGTGAGGTTTTACGGTGGATTCCGTAAACTTTGATGATCAGGGCTCATACACAAAGTGGATTCATTGTGCGAGAAGTTGATGGGGACGCTTGTCCTTTTCGAGCATTTCATTAATTTAGTGTGTATATGGGTGATTCCATAGCGGGTGATTCCGCAAAATGCATATTAAATTAATAAACGTTTATGAGTTTAGAGTGCGCACTCGTAATAAATTAAGGTTAGGATTTATTTCTAACCAGTTGATTTATTTATGTAGCTGAAGACTGCTAGGTATTCACTTTTGTCAGTTTAATTGTATTATTCTACTAACGATTGTGAATGCTTTAGTTGATGTGTAGAGATAGCAGCAGTGGCGGAGGAAAGCATTGAAGGATCACGAGTATTCGATTTATGGATTATATTTTGATGGGCTCATACCTTAGGCATGGCGCCTATATTTTATCACGTCTATTTATTGAGACGTCGGATATTTATTATTATTTTGTATGCGCATGGGCGCATGATTATGTTATTTCTATTTGGACATTGTATTGGGCGTGCCAGATTCTTTGGGCACCGTCTATTAGCTTTATTCCTATTTTCGTGTTAAAGCAAACTCAAAAGCTAAAAGCTTGCTATTTTGTAATTTGGGCTATTATTTGAGCTTGAAGATGAATAATACATAAAATACATGCTTTGTGGAGCACTCACACAAGGCATGGGGGGAGATTGCACCCAATTGGTCTCTTGCTCTTGTCGTTCATGCTTTTTACCTTGTAATTTGTGCAAAAAGTAGAGTTCCATTGTTCTTGGGGACCTTCCGGCATTCACTACGCGAGCGTACAACATCCGATTTGCACACTAGTCACCCATTTGCTCATTACTTCATTGTTAAGCACACAAAATACATTTAACTTACGAAGTTCCTCTTTCATTAGCACTTTGCTCCTTCCTTTTCCTTGAGGTATTATAGAGGTCATCCTCAAATCTTCATCATCTTTCCATAGTTGTGGTAAAGAGGGGTCCACTTTAGTAAGATATTCAAAGATTTGTACAAGGGATGATTGCACTAACTAACCCTCAGCCATGCTTCCCTCGGGCCGTGCATTTTGCCTTACAAAATCTTTTAGGGTTTTCATAAAGCGCTCTAGAAAAAACATCCACCTTGCATGAACTACCCCACAAATTACGATCTCATCAGTCAGATGTACGAGTAAGTGTACTTGAGTAGTCAAAATGGAGCAAGGAAAAGTTTCCTCCACCAAACAAACCACCTCAATGGACAATACTCGAGCCTCTTGCAACGTATTTGGATCGATTTTCGTCAAA
This sequence comes from Lygodium microphyllum, assembly GCF_053477565.2. NCBI lineage: Eukaryota > Viridiplantae > Streptophyta > Polypodiopsida > Schizaeales > Lygodiaceae > Lygodium > Lygodium microphyllum. Next base: position 103,455,886 of record NC_141146.1, on the reverse strand, counting down.
CTCACAAATCTATCAACGTATTTGGATCGATTTCCTTCAAACTCACAAATCTACCAACATGCAATTGACAATGATGATTAGTTTTGTCCATAAATTCAAGCAGGTTTACTACGTAATGTACGTAATATGTAAACTAAAAAATAAGTATAATGTATACATACCTCGCGAGCTCACCCATCTTATAAATGATATCATGCACATCTTTCGAAACACAATGGGATATGCTAGTAGGAAGGTTGAACTATATGTAAATATTCATACATTGTTAATTAGTCTACATAGTTACTCCACTAATTAATATATTTATGGCTATGAAAATCCTTACCTGAATCATTTTGTGCCAATCGTGAGACTTCAAACCGGATAGTTGCTCCACACCTCTTTTCTTTTTCTTTATGAAGGCTCCCTTGAGGCATCTCATATAGCTTGTGGGAGTTCGAAAGCTACATATCTGCTGCTTCACCATATTTTCTTTGGTCTTTGACAACATCCAAGTTGCACGCGGTAACTCGATCTTTCCTTTGAACACAATATTAATGAGTTTGGGAATCTCCCAATTCCCATTTTTTGAATACTAAAAAGGTGGCACCCGAATAGCATACCCATAAGTTTCTCAAAACCATATGATATGACCTATCATTGGAAAGCACTTGAAAAATAGAATCTATTAAGCTATAGAGTGCTTGATTTGGAGTTATAATGTTTAAGTTATGACAAATCCAAAGATTTGACCATGTATCCCAAACTTATAGAAATTTCCTATATTCCCCAATATGGTGTTTCAAGGTCCGATGCGTGGCCAAGCTCGTCTTATACGTCCAATGCTATGTAAATTCTCCCTTACATTGACAGAATCACGAGCCCCGATTAAGTGATCCCATAATGTAGAGGCAACATTCTTGAATATATGCATGGGGTTCAACAGGTGATTGATCTTGAGTTCAGTCCAATATAAGAGACAAAAAAATATAGAGAATCCAAGGCACAAACAATATATTATTTCTCGTTCTCATAATGGAGTGTACTTTAAAGACAAACAAAAGAAGTAACGACTCGTGCCGAGTGGAGGATGATCATTGGCGTGTGTCCAAGTGTCCTTCCAATCTTGAATGGTGAGAGATTGTGGAGTTCTTCCATTAGTGGGGGGTGCATAGTTGGGGTGGTTAATAGGAAGAAAACGATAATGATTGTCATAGATAACCTTCTTCAAGCGTGTCAGTCTAGAAGAAACCAGAGAAGGACCGCAAATTGGACATGCATGATATCTGATGTAGTTAACCTGTAGAAACAAGTGGGTTAATGATGACATATATTTGATTAAGGGTAAGAATGAATAAAATAAAGTACGCAACTACCTGAACACTCTCCATAGCCTGGAAAGTCATGCATGGTCCACAACAACATGTCCTTTAAAGTGAAATCTCTAGAGGACAATGATGCACTCACATCTTGCACCTCAATACCTCTCCATAGCATTTCTAGCTCCTTGATCAAAGGCTCTAAGTAAAGAACCATGTTTTTTACTTTGTGTTTTCCAGGAATCAAAAGGGACAACATTACATGTCCTTTTTTTATTGCCATGGACGGAGGGATATTATATTTCACCAATACCACTGGCCACATACTATATAAGGTGCTTTTGATGCCAAATGGATTTATTCCATCTAATCCTAGACCAAATCTCAAATTTCTGGGCTCTTCTTTGAAAGTAGGCCACAAATTGTCTACGTGTTGCCAAGCTGGTGTGTCTGAAAGAATTCTCCACTTTCCATCACTTGAATGGTGCCTAGCATGCCATGACATGAGTCTTGCAATAGATTCACACTTAAACATAAGTTGAATACGTAGAATAATAGGAAAATGTTGCAAAACCTTACAAGGTACATCCATTGATTTCATTCCTGGTTGTATCTTAGTTCACCACAAATATGACATTGTCGTGCAGATGCATGATCCCCACGAAACAAGATGCAATCATTGACACATGCATGGATTTTAATGTAATCGAGACCTCCAAGAGATGTCAAGAAACGCCTTGCTTGCTCCCTTCTAGTTGGCAATTTATTTCCATTTGGAAGCATTCGTGACAATAACCTGCATATATTGTGCAAACAGAGTTAACAAATCGCGAATGTTATCTAGAAGCATTTATGAAATAATATCAAATGATACATACTTCAATAGTACATTCAAGCTAGCATTACTCATCCATAAATGGTTTGTAAGTTCAATATCTCGAGAGATGCAAAGTAGAATGGAGTATGTGCAACCTTCGTACAATTGAGTTTTTAACTCTATGTGTAGCAGGTCATCTGTCTCTCTAGTAGCGCCCTCCCTCGGAACCTCATGGGAAAATAAATCGTGCACCATGTTTTCCAAAATCTCTTCCTCCAAAACTTGATGGGGCATTTGAAGAGGGCTGCTATTGTCGTCATTAGTCTCTACTCTTCTTGAGGACTCTGCCTCCTTGCGTTGACGCTTCGCAGCCTTGTCGACGCCTTGGAGGGACCATTTGGGGATGTGGTACTGCATCCTGCTCAATAGAAAAAAGGGGGTTTTGTTTAATGGTGAAGACGCAACATAGACCAATAATATTTGTGCAAATAAAGCAGTAAAAATTATTGGGTCTTTTTCTTGGTTCCACTCTTTGTACATGCTGAGGTGTGACATTGTGATTCAACGTGCTAAAAAAAAACATCCTCGACAATGATCACACATACATTTGATTTTGCGTCGTAGCCAAGCGTCTCGATTGTGAAGACGCAATGTCTTGTCCTCATTGGAGGATGTACTGTTTGTTGACTCAGCATTTCCCATACTAGTAGAAGATGATGACATAATTACATCTGAGTCATAAGGACATATATGATTTCATTTGGTATATATGTCATATTTCCTAAATATTTTGATATTTACAACATGGAGACAAACATTTTGATATTGAAAGACTAGGAAAGTCATGTTGATCCAAAAACAACCATAAGCTAGCATTTTAATAAGTTTAATTGTAATTGCAGGTCTATCAACACATGTAATATGTTTTATCTATGCATATAGAGGTGCAATTACACACGCTCATAGATGCGCCACATGAATATAATTTTTTTTAAAAAAAATTTGTGGCTTTATTTTCAAACCAGTGCTTTCCTGCATTTTTTGCGTGTTTTCTGCAGTTCGAGCTCGATATCACTAATCATGTCTATCTATCACTTCATGAAGACAATGAGGGAAGGAAATAAGAGTAAAAAGAGGACAGGAGGAGGGAAGAGTTAGAGAGTAAAGAACAAGAGCCAAACAGCAAGGAAGAGAATAAGAATCAAGCAACCTACCAAGGGAAGGGAGAAGGAGGACAAGGAGCTTACAACCTAGCTGCCACCGTCAGAATAAGCAAAGAAGGTGAGTTCTTCTTCTCTCTCTCAATGTTCTTTGCTTTCTCTTTGTCTGTTTCTCTCTCTCTCTCTCTCTTTCTCTCTCTCTCTCTCTCTCTCTCTCTCTCTCTCTTTACATGCTTCAGACAATCTATAGAGGTTCTTTGCACATTTTTTATAATAGTTTTGGTAAATATGGTCTGACTTTGCGCGTCTGTAGGCACATCTAGCTGACAGTCTAGACACGTTTTTAGATGTGTATATAGACGCACTAATAGACGCGGGTATAGATGCAGCGTGTAATATGTTTTATATGCACAAGGTAGTAATGGATTTTTGCTTGTGTAGATGTGGAATCCTAGATCTTCTAGCACTGATCCTGAGTTGGAACGCATGAACAACACGTTGTCGGAGGGGTTTTTGTCGAAAGGTCTAATCCATTGGGAATCAGAAGTAGAAGGAAGTAGAGATAGGAGATGGAAGAGAAAATAGAGAATACCCAAGTGGTAAACACGACAAAAACAAATCACAATGAATTGAATTAATATGTATTGAAAGAATCTAGAATCTTTGCACTACTCAGAAGCAATCTCCAGGCATTAGTTCTCTTAGAGCTCCTTCGTAGACCAAAAACGTGGATTAAAAAAATTAGCTCTTTCTCTGTTGTCTGGAATCCAAATCTGATGGCTCCGTTGGCTCCGAAAGGGGGGTAAAACTCCAGGACACCTGATCACGGATCTCCCAGATCACTCCTTCTTCTGTCAGTTCAATCTGTAGTTTTCAGCTTGTTTACAGCGATCGCGACGCGCGCGATTTCATCAATTTGTCTTTTTTATGATAAATCTCCTAATTGGTTGAAAAAGCAACTAGTTTTTTGCATGTCATCCTAATTTAGAAGCTTTTTCTAAAATTTTCAGATTTTTACAATAAATAATATAAAAAATAGGCTAAAATTATCCAAAAATCTAGTATTTTCGGATAATCCATGCAACTCACACTAGTACTAATGGCTTAGATCACATTGACTCTCTAGATCAATAGAGAAGTTGGATGATGTTGCATTCCATACTTTTTCACATTGTGTCCTCATAACATCACGACAACGTTAGCGGAGTTTTCTAGAGGTGTTAGTAGTTTTTTTGGAGGTTTTCTGAACAAGGAGCAATTCATGGGGGAGATGACCAGTTTTAGCGTCATGTTTGGGACACCTATCACATCTTTTCCTAGCACTGCTGCACAAATACCAAACCTTGGCACACCAAACCTTGGTACACCTCTACTAACATGTACTCCACGCACTATGCATACACATAGATCAACTAATGCACAGGGATCAGTTGAAGTACATGAATCATCCGAAGCATGTGCATCGAGTGAGGTAGAGGGTAGTGCTCGTCGAGAGAGGAGGGAGAGCCGTGCTGCGGGAGGACGAGGAGGTCGAGGGCTCCATAAATGTACTACTCCGTCACAAATGGTGGTGGTATCTTGCATAACCCTCAGGGGAGGGAAGTGATAGCCCACTTGAGGAGTGTCGTGCATGCCACATACAAAGATTGTATGATTCCCTTCAAGCACCAAAAAAGTGGTTTGTGGCAAGAGGTGGTGTGGGCAGTACATAGAAGGTACCCTAATCCCGATAATTCACGATTCTCAGATGATTGGGGATGGTTAGAGGTGAGAGACATGTTTCATAACAAGAGGTCTCACCTTATGACGTACACCAAGGAGTCACTGAAGAGACAAGAGCAAGGGCGCCCTGGATATGGCCAACCACCCAATTGCCACCGCAGGGAGTGGAAAGATGCCAAGAAGAGAGCAATAGAGAAAAGGACAAGTTGCCAGTATGCAGAGACGCAACGTATCCAAATGGCAACCATGGGATCGTCACATTATGGATCGGGTGGCAGGGAGTCATGGGAGACTGAGTTTGTAAGTATTATTTGATTTTTTAAAAAATTAAATTTTGTAATTTGTTTCAATTCATTATGTAGTGTTTTCTAATATGTTATATGTTAAAATTGTTTTGTAGTATCATATCATTGGTAGGATGCCTACTCCTAGAGAGGTAGGCTACCATTGAGGTTATAACCAGGCGTCCACTTGGCAGCATTTCTAAGAGGAGGGACTGATCACGGAGGAGCAATATAATTGTGCCATGAGGATTCCACAACTAGAAGAGATATGATTTATTTTTTACATGAAAAGTATAGGTAACTCTAATTTATTGTTTATAATGGCATTTATATACCTTAATCCTTTGTGTAGGTGAACCCTGATGTAGTCGAGGATAGAGACGGGGGGACTAGCAGTAGCGGTGGCGGTGGCGGCAGCGGCAGCGGTAGCGGTAATGACGATGATGCCTCTTCTGAGGAGATGTAGAGGAGCTCCATGCATGCATGCCTCCCCTTGGCTTGTAGTTTTCATTTTTAATATGTATTACTTTCAGCTAGTGCTTGCGACCATGACCATGCTTGAGATCACAAGCACTAGAACTCATCATGTAAAAACGTTTCATCTTTATATATGAAATTTCGTGTTCTACATTGTTTTGTTTTCAGTACAAAAATCTTCGAAACATGTCCAAATGTTTCAGCACAGTACGCTCATCATGTGTTATTATCAATATATGGACTTTGGCTCTCCACATTCTTTTGCTTTCAATATAAAGACACATGCTCTTTGGTTTTTTTTAAATACCTCTGTTTTGTGCATCTATTCGTGCATCTAAATTGCAGGAAAAATGCGCGTCTATAATCGTCAAAAATTTGCAAAGTACACGCCTTTTTAGATGCATAGTTACACGCATCTATAGATGCAAAATATTAATATATCTACTTTTTTATAAATATGATTATATATTTATGGAGCGCGTCAATAGGCGCGTCTATATGCGCTTGTAGTTTTCACTATAAGGGCGCTTGTAGATGCGAAATTTTAGACACGCTAGTAGACGTGGTAATAAATGCACCTGACATTTTTAAACACAGTTCAAATATTGCGTCTACAAGCACGTCTATGGAACCTTTTTGTTGTAGTGGTAGTCAATGGAGCATTCCATCCTTCTTCTTCTGAAACAACACAGGAACTCCCCATGGAAAACTACTAGGCCGAATGAACCCCTGACCTAAAAGTTGTTTGAGCTGCTCCTTTAATTTGATAGCTTTGGAATAGACATTTTGTAAGGTCTTTTTGCAACTAGAGCGGCACTTGGTATGAATTTGATCTCATGATCAATCTCCCTTGGGGGCGGTAGCTCCATCAAGTCTTCGGGGAACACATCTACATACTCCTTCAGTCATGAAGTTTCTTTTTCAGACTTCTTGCTCTGCTCTAGCTTATTCAACTTGATCAAGTAGATGGGTAAACCCTTGTGCATTCCCTAAACTATCCGTGATGTCTTTGCTAGTTGGATTTTGGGTTTACCAGTCTCCCCTTGAGTTGTGACTAGTTCTTCTTCAAAACCTCGGAAGGAAATTTGGCCCCTTCCACAGTGAATGTGGGCATTATTGGGTATTAACCAATCAATGACAAGTAAGAATTCATGAGCCTCTAAGTTCATTACTCTGAATTTTACAATTGTTGGTTTTCCACCGAGTAGGAATCTCACTTTGGCAGTTTGTCTAGTACAAGTGATTTCACACCCATTTGCTAATTCCACAAGTAAAGTGGGTGCAACTATTGTGGTTATTCCTAGCTTTCTTACACAAGCAGGAGAAATAAAAGAATGTGTACTTCCACAGTCAATAAAGGTTTTGAAATTCTTACCTTGGTAGTGTGAAGGGGTTTGGATCACCGAGAATTGGCGATTCGGTCCCTTTGTATGGACTATCGCCTTTTCAATCTCTGCTTCCATAGTTGGTTCTTCCTCTTCATTTACTTCCTTGATGGTGATATTGGAAGTTCTTCCCCTCCCCATTACTAGACCCCAACCACGTGTAGCTCTAGTTTGCCCATGGAATCGTCCTTGGTGGTGGTCCTCACCAAGTTTGGGACACTGTTTTGAAGTGCCCAGGTTCCTTGCAGTAGAAGCATCATAGATTTTGGTCATTCCTCTGTGTAGGAACAAAGTCACTTACTCCATTCGCCTTTGATTTCTTCCGATGTCCTTGACCTTGTCATTGTACTCTTATCTTGCTTATGTTATTTGCTAGTTTTCTCTGATACCAACTATAACGTGCCTAGGTCGCGACATGTTTTTAGTAGTCTATCAGGAGTCTAATCTAAAAGATGCCACCTGGCATTCCCATGGAATGTCACAGGGTTTGTCGGTTAGTGATTCCCTAGTCTACTCTGCAATGAAATGTATCAACCAACCCTGTTAGGATTGACCTGAATCTTCATGGGCTTCTAATGGTCAAGTTATTCTACAGCCTTCTAGCATCGATCTACTTTGTGCATAGCATCTAAAATAAGGTGGACTCATATCGCACTTGGTTCAAAGAGAATGGGAAACGAGAGGGATACATCAATCGACCTCTCTACCCGTAGGGTAAAGTCCCATTCCAGTCCCCTAAAACAATATGAGCCAGGGTTCTACCCTACATTATCTAAGGTCAATACATCATTGTGATTTGAATGTTGAGAAGCCTCCTAGTTCTCTGGGACCAACCTACCATAGGACAAACCCCTCGGGGGTTCTGCCCACCTGCTTCCCTTGATAGCTTTAGTTTCCTACTTACCTAAGGGCACATTAGTGGTAACACATACAAGTAGCTTCCTTAATTAACCCATTAGTCACATGTTCCTTTACGCAATTTTATGCATTGACACAAAAATAGATCAAAAAAATTCCTTGAAAATACACTTTATATTAAAATTTCAACTAAGATACAAATCCCATCCATAGGATGATTCTCGCAATCTGTAAGGATGCATCTTATTTTCCTCCAACTTTCTACCTTTGCACTAGTAATAGGGCCTCGAGATTCCTTCTTGAGTCATGTAGGCCATCTAAGTAGGACTTGGAGGTAGGGGATTTACAACCAGAGCCCCCCTGGCACCCAAGCATCCTCCTACAAGCAGACGTTTCTATGGAGAGACCTTTCACGACGGGTTCGGTCTACATTCTCGACGTGGCTATCAAAAACCCCCTTGGGTAGGGTGGTGGCTAGCTGGGGGTACTCAACACGCCTTTCCCAAATGTTTCAACCTGAATCTAATTTGAAATATTTTCTTCATATCAATTCCTTTGTTAGATGACTCCTTTTCCAAATAGGTATTCCTAAGTACAAACACAAGCAGAAGTGCACAATATGTACTGGACAATCCTTTGTTCTCTCTACCAAAGGAAATTTTGATTTGATGCGATAGCATCTAGTCTCGGCTTTATCCCCATTATCGTGCGATATTTCCAAAGATAACCTAATTTAATTTCCTCATTCTTTTGAATGAAGGAGTATACTTGCAATGTTGACTGCAATTTGGGACATTGGCTTCGCTACAACGAAACCCTACATATTCATTTGAACTAGGGTTTGTCACATATTTCATAAAGTTACTTAAGGACTTTGAATTCCTTTCAAGTTCAAGCAAGACAGGCCTTGAGGAAGAATCCTTTTAACTCTTTAGGGTTTGAAATTCATTCAACTTCCTAGGAACCCTACATATTCTATCACAAGTTCAATCTATGTTTTGTGAGATGTAATAGGATTTCCTATTATTTCAACCAAGCAAATAGATGCAGCTACATAAAATCTATATGGCTTACTTGCAATTCAATGCGTATTCTTGAAACTTTTCATGTATATATTAGCATGAAATTTTCATGCAATTTATGTGCAATTTAACGGCTTTTAAGTGCAATTTTAATCGATCACCTAAGATGAATGTGATGAATAAAATTTTCCTAGTACGCTCATTATCTCGAAACATGCTTAATTAAGTTGTGATAATTAATGTAAACTTTCTTTTCTCCCAATTTCTTTTCCCTAATACCACGGGGTGCACCTGATTCATAAGAGATGTGTTTCCCATAGTTGTAGTTCCTTGGTTCGTGGTCCCATTGCTGGTTGTGGTGGGAGTTTCAGTGTTTAGAGAGATCTTTTGCTTGGGGGCCATAATTCGCAAGTGGATTTGAGAGATAAAGAAGGGGGAATGAATTTGAGATGGGAGAGCGTAAGAGAAGATGGCTTAATTGAAGATCGAGATAGGGGGAATTGACCTAACTCTCTCCCTCCCAGCCTCTCGAGGTAACTCCTCTCTCTCTCTCTCTCTCTCTCTCTCTCTCTCTCTCTCTCTCTCTCTCTCTCTCTCTCTCTCTCTCTCAAGGTCCTTCTTGCAGCCTCTTGGAGGGGTATCCTTCTACCTCCCTCTCTCTACCCCTCTCTCGCAGTCTCTCGGGGTCTCCTTATCCTTCTCTAACTGCTCCCCATGCCTCACATTTATATCTAAACAAGAGAAGAAGGGTTGTGGCTAAGAAGAAGAGCTCTTTGTGTAGGGGATCTTGGAAAAACCAGCAATCTAATGCTCAAATCACAATTCTGATAGTTTTGTTGGGTCCGGAAGGGGGGTAAAACCCTAAGACACTTGATTAGAAATCTTCTACGTCACTCCTTCTCCCTATTCGAAGTGTTTTTTACTACCTGTAAACTATGATCGCGACGCCCGTGATTTTGCCAATCCTGCTTTTTTTGTATTAAATCTCCAAAACAAGTTTAAAAAAACCACTTGCTTTTTTTTACATGACATCCTGTTCTAGAAATCTTCATATCTTTTTAGGATATTTACAATAAGTAATATCTAAAATATGCTTGTTTTGCACAAAAATTTAATATTTTTGGACCATCCATACTGTACACAGTAACACTAGTGATTAATATGGCTCATAACTCTCGTTCACGTTGTAAATTCTGTGAAGTGTGGCTATGGTCGGATTATGACTCTTGATTTTTTTATATTTTTAATTAAATAAAAAATACTAGTTATTAATGTTAGTTAGTTTTTACTTTAGTTAGTCTATAGTTAGTAACCTTACTAACTTATTAATTAACTAACTAAGTTTCAAACTAACCAACTAATTTTAATTGCGTGGAAGTATTACATATTGTATCTGAAGAACAAGTATCCATATATTGAAGAGATACAAGAAATCCGACATCCTTCTGTACAAGAAGACATTGATGTTGATTTTGATGAAAAGGGCAATCTACTTTCCACTCTTTGAATTCCTCATCAATAAGGCTAAACCTTGTTTGCAAAGTTATTCTAGCAACATTGGTAGCTTCCATTACATTGCTATAATGGTTAAATCTCTCAATCTCTAGGCATTCCACATCTCTATCATAAAACTCCCTAAAATCATTTAGTTTATCTTTAAGATCCTTCAAGAGCTCTTGTAAATCAAAGGGAACATTGAGCATATCTTTGATATAAAAAAATCTAGATGAATTTCTAGTTGCATGAAGAAAATCAAATAGCTTTTCATCACAAGTATTCTCGAGATCCTCCTCCTCCATTCCCTCTAAAGAAAACTTCCTTTTAGTCATCATGATCACTCACAAAACCAATTCCAATAAACAAAAAATTAAAACTAGGTGCATAATATACCAATCCACATTTTCTCATATCCAAAAGACTAAAGAAATATTGCTAAAATTTTTAAGTCAAAACCTACAAGCAACTGCTTTTGAATTTTGACAAATTTATTATGTTAGAGATTTAGAAATGCAAGATAAATGAAGTGATTTTTCTCTTTATGTAGTAGAGAAAGCATGAAATTCCATGTCTCATCGACCAAATTTTGTTATATATTCACGACTCATGAACACATGAAAATGATGATCCAAACTGCTTCACAATTCATAAAATTACGTTTCACACGTCACTTTAACCAAAAAACCTGACGAATTCACATTTAAAATATCCAAAATTTTAATCCAAATCAATGCATCTAGAACATCAAACACCATCGTTTAATGGGTGTCACTTTCTTAAATGTCATGTTGCCCACTCAACTCCATCCTTCCAATGCCTATTATGTTGTCCCTCAAGGTGAGCTCTTGATAATTTTAATTTGCATATTGTAGGTGATAACCCCCATATATCTTAGTGTTGCTCAAGTGAATGCAGTATTCTACTCAGATAGTGCAATGGAGGCTAGTTATATGTGTGGTGATACAACTAATGTCTCCATTAATGTGCAATGCCAGCACCACATGACAACACTAATGGTTGTTGAGATGAGAGAGAATGGCAATGACAGGTGTGGAACTTAAGATCAATCATGTGAAAGGGAACACAATAAGTTTTTGACATTTTCCTATGTGGGAATATCCTTGTTTTTCCCCCACACTATTCAAAATCATAAACTTCTCTAAGGGAAAGACCACAAACTAGCTAGGGGCAATTGCACTAGCAACCTACTGACTTATCTAGGTGTTCGGTCCCTCTCTTGTCGCAAAAGCTCATGCTTATGATATTGTCATAATTCATAATGTGGGAAAAATAGTGGGAATTTAACTAAAACTCCTTGTGGGAAGAACCTTAGGGATCCCAAAGGTCCTAAGTGGAGAAGTTCCTGATGTATCATGAAATGCGACAATAAACTTTCAAAACTATGTAAAACTAAGTAAAACCAATTTCTAAGTTTCGTGTTTCATCATTCATTTTTTTATTTGACATTGAAGACTCATGAAACATGACAAAACGACTTGCAAATGGTAGAATTGTGTTTCATACGTCTTTGAATCATTTGATAATCTTCAATGTCTCGAAATTCAGGATTGCTGAGAAAAAATGATAAGAAAAAGTTTGTTATCTGAGATTTGCAGTCCCTGCTGTGTTAAGAATAAATGGTTTATTGTTAGAATATGTGTGGTTTAGCTTGCAATGCTTACAAGATAAATAGCTCATAAAAAACAAGACAAAATATGTGAAATAAATATTAACATAAACCCGACCCTGAGTTGTCATCTCTTGCTAAATTGTCATACATTTGTAAGAAAAGATTTTTAGTTCATTGTTATTTTTTACAATGGACTATATTATTATCGTCAATAGACTATTTTGCAATAAACCTCTATCTTAAAGTTTAGTATGTTTCACATTACCTTTATAAGTTTATCATCATTGAAATAAATAAACTGAACCAATCTTCTGGCAAATTACTCTCCAGCCCCACAAGAGTAACTATCATCCTAAGATGAGGACACTGCAATCAACAATATAAAGTAAACTTATGAAACTTGTTTATGGTAGTTTTTAGAATGAAATTTCATAGTATGTTCCAACCATATTAATCAAGACCTTACCGCAACTTGTCTATATTGCATTGTTGTAAGTAAGTCAGAAGGCATGGAAGGCTTTTTCTCTAGTATTTCAATCAATCTTTTTACAACTCTATACCAAAAAGGCAATAAAATTTAGAGTAATTACAAAAGAAATATCAAAATATTTAGAGTACCTGCAAAAAAAAGATCAAAATGTCAAGGAGACCCTAGATTATATAACTTACAACTTGGCATTTCCATGGCTTTTTTTAATAGAATTGATGAGGGAACATTGCATCTCCACACAATCTATTCTAATTAGGCTCCAATGAGAACTGAAAACAAAAATATTTCAATAATCTAGCAAAACAAGATCTCATAAAATCTAACAAAATATCATATTACTTACTTTTCATTGTATGGAATTAGAAGAAACTACAAAGTTTCAAAGTCAATTGAATGGAAACAATGGCCAAATGCACTTACATCAAGCTCACTCTTCATATAGTATGAGATAGATGGATCAAGAACCTCAATCTTTTGTTGTATATCAAAGGGGAGCTCATGCATTACACACCTAGCAAAGGAATGGAGATAGTAAGCATTAACATGAAAGTCTATTGCTAGAAAAATAGAGTGAGTAAAAATAAATTTTGGTATACTCCCAGGGAGGCCAATCATAAATATATGTATGTATCACGTGGGTTCAATATAAGGGGGTTTTAAAATACCATTTTTACACATATTTTACATACAAAAAGGTCCCATATAAAGGGCTTACTTACAGATTGAATAGAAAAATACTTACAGATTGAATAGAAAAATATTATGTTTTATTAAGAAGAAATTCACAGATAAGGATATTTATAAATATTCCTTGAACACACGTGATATAGAGGGTATACATATAGTGAATTCCCTGGGGATATACTATACCTCATCCCAGAGAGAAGAATAGAGTCATTCACTTCTCTCACTTTATTCTTGAGAATTTTAACATAGTCAAAGTCCAAAAATACCATATCAGATCTTTTGTTAATATCAGCAGGTAAAAAGCAACACACATTGAAGCCCTTAGGGTCAGCCCTTTCAAGAAGAGTAGATAGCTTCTCTTCAAAAGATGGGAGTTGTTCCGCATCCTTTTCTTTTTCCTTGTTTCTTTTAAACTGCCTCCATTTATCTGTATGCTATTCTGTGGCATTTTCCTCTTTCTCATGTTGGCTTGTGTCTTTTTCATGGGTGACATCTTCAACCTTAAGACTTGGATCATTTTTCTTCTTTCTATATGGAGCCACATTTAAAATATTAAAAATCTTCACATAAAAAAGGGGGATTGGCACAAGGACTTTTGAAAACTTGTATCTCAATCTCCAAAGAATTATCATGTCTTTATCCATAAGTGTAAGCTTATGTGCATGAGCAACAGAGTTATAAGAATCTTGGAAAAACTCAATCAAAAAATCTTCTATAGCCTCCTGAATATAGTTGAGAGCTGCCCTAGTCCATCTAAAACTATCAAGGCTATGCTTGTCACAAATTTCTTTGACAAGCCTCTGAAAAGACAATTTTGAAATTGCATTATTCAGAGCCTTCATTGCACTTCTAATCTCCTTTAGACATCTAACATATTGTGAGAACCTTCTCCTTGGCTTTGATTTTCTTATAAGTTTGGAAGGCTTGGAGGAATGATGGATCTTTAAGGCAAGACCTCTAATATCAACTTTTTGCTTCCTTGCAATGGCCTTTGTTCTAGCCATCTGAAACATCAAAGAAAACAAATAATACAAGTAAATTAGGATAGATCTCCAAATCTCTGACATAATCTTATCTAAAATCACTTAGTAGCAAACAAACGCTAATCACATAGTCTACCTCAAATTTCAATAAAACAATGTAGACACAAGATATATGAAATGCGAGGCCTTCTGGACAAGAGAAATAAACACCCTCCCGCATTTCACATGTCACTCCTTTTTTTAATACATATTAGTTTTACAAGTCTCACAATGATTCTATATCAAGAAACTTGCATTCCGCTTACATATGAAATGTGAAAGAACTCTTGTCCATGGGAAGAGCCATGCCTTATTATGTTTCATACGTTGGGCTTTTTTGGGATCATTTGAAGAAACTTGCATTAGTGGAAAAAATGTACATTTAAAGAAACTCATTAAGCCATGACCATTCGTGGAACTGAGACCAAGTTAGCATTGCGTTAGTGTGATTGAGCATAGAAAGAGCTTTCTCTTCAAAAAAACTCTTTTGCGGTTCAAAATTTGGGTTTAAAAGGATGTTGGTTTACATTTGTGGATGCTGTAAAGCGTAGTTAATTTCACGTGTGATGGAAAGATCATTTTTGCATGGGAAGTTGTGCCACATGTCACTTATGTTTTTGGCATGATTGCGCTTTTATGGCTCCACTTTTTAAAGGTAAAATATAATTCTTAGCATTTTCTTTTTCATTTTAAGCACAGCTCCTCCGAATTAGTACACTGTACATCTTAGACAAACGTACGATGACCGTTGGCATATATATGAGGTACATGCAACTACAACAGGTGAAGCTATGCCTTCAACACCCAGGGCAACCAAAGCATCAAGGCTAGGCAAAAGAACTCCTAGAAAGGATGTCCCTTCTCCTAAGAAAAGTTCTTAAAAAAAGTAGCTTTGCCTCATTGATTGTAAGCCCTCGTGTATCAGTCATGGAGATGGCTGACAAAAATTTACCACAAAAATTTGTACCTGTATTTTATATTGATAGTCAAGAGATCTTTTCTTCAATATCCTTGCATTGTATATTATTCTCTCTTCTTGTTGATATCTATAAAAATATATATGTTACAAATGTTTATTAATTAGGAAGTAAAATTAAATATACACCTAAGAGGATATAATATGATATAAAAACTTATTTTTTATTAAGTTAAAACACAAATGAGTATGGTAGTTCAATATCTTCATTTTGTAAATCCATCCTCACTTGATGTAGCATACATGATGATCTAACCTTTAGGATTGCAACAATGTCCTCATTGTACCAACCATCAAGATCCACTATAGGATCTTTGCTAAAATTATCAAGATTTTGGTCTAAAGCAACCAAACTACCACCAACATAATGCCATATACTAATAAAAGCTAAGTATAAATTTTTGAGTAGCAATCATATATTTACAAGCTGTAGAGTCTTGGTCTATCTTACATATACTTTTTCCTTTTGTCCTAGTTTCCCATCTTTCATCAACAAATTGTATAACATGATCATATGTTAGTCTCTTCACTAAAATCATGGTATTTGATATTCTTATCTCAACATTAGAAAAGAGGTCAACAAATATATTAATAGGCATGAACAAAGTAAATTTTCTTAGCCTACTTGAGATACTAGGTTTTAATGCTCTTTGTATATCAGAAAATATTTTACATCTATAGCCCTCACTAGTAGTTGGACTTGGCAAAGACCACTCAAAGCTTGAAAAATTATGTGAAGAAAGGGGGGATATTAATCCCCATTGGCGATGATTCATGGGGACAATATAAGAATGGTCATAGAAGAATATTCCATTCTCTGCAAGCTCTGCCTTCTCCAATCAAGCCATACATCACATCAATCACATCAACAATAGACTTGACCGGTTTCCATTCCTCAAGATTAGAGGAATAGACATCTACGAGACAAATGAACAAATGCTATAATGGAAATCTTAAACCAAGTTTAAGAAAAGAAAGACCTTAAGAATCAAATCCTTACAATTTGGTTTATGCATTGGAAGATTTGAACTTCCAGGTTCCAAATATGGCTCTCTATGCATAAACACATGTTGTACCAAAACCTCTTTTATGCTATTCTTATTTACTTCAAGCTTGAAATCTCGGATTATACCCTTCTAAGCATAGATGAATGAGCTCTCATATCTTCGCCTTTTCCCATGTTTTTCCTGTTGCACGGTGATTCAACTGCCTTTGCTAATGATTGTAGAAATCCATCTTCCATATTTTTGGAATGAGTTTAACATTGACATGGATGTGATTTGGGAGCTCGGATGCCTTGTTGAAGGTTAAATTTCTCTATCCATGGCACTGAGAGAGAGAGAGAGAGAGAGAGAGAGAGAGAGAGAGAGAGAGAGAGAGAGAGAGAGAGAGAGAGAGAGAGAGAGAGAGAGAGAGAGAGAGAGAGAGAGAGAGAGGACTAATCTACCACAAAGGAGGGAAAAACACGAGAGGGATAAAAGAAAGGAGGAAAAAAAATAAGTGCCAAGATATTTATTAATTTGAATTTAGATTAAACATTTCATTATCATTAATCCATATATATAATTAAATAAAAGTGGCTAGGACTCCATATCATTAATGTAAAGAATGTTATAATCACGAATATAAGAGGCTAAAAATGGATATTGAAAATAAAAAGTCATAATATTATTATATATATATCTTTTTATAAAATGATTTTTTGTATTTTTAAAAATGGAACTTCGGTTACAGAGGATCTACTCCTATTGGTATAGAGCACTCTCTCTCTATCTCCTAAAAGGCATTTTCGAGACCTGAAAACTCCCCTAATGGGAGCCTGCCTTCAATTTGATAGAATTGAAGGCAACTGCAATTACACGTGCCAAAAAACAATATTCCAAAATTAAATGTTGCACCTACAAAATTTTTTAAGTTTAAGCTCCCAACATAGCCACAGAGTAGTACAATACATGATAGTACATTATAGGGCAGTCTAGTGCCAAAGAAGGTTATAGACATAGTCCAAGATGTAGAACTGGAGGACCAAGAGGAGGTAGAAGAGATGGATGAACCACGAGTGATAGAAGAACTAGTGATGCAATCCTTTCTTGAAAAAAGAGGAAATATGAAAGTGGATATCATCCCATTTCCTAGCTAGTTGGAAAAGCCCATGGACCCCATCAAGAAGTATGACTTGGTGAAGGGATTGGATGCCTTTCATCCTAATTTGACATTCCAACTACTAGATGTTATCTCCCAATTGTAGATGTGTCCTAAGGATTTCCAACCCTACAACTGCTACCAAAAATAGTAAGGCCCCAAAGCCTGTGAAAGAAGTGGACATGGCCAATGCCTTCCTAGATCCTCGCACTCCAAAGACTAGTATCTAGATAGAAGGCTACTTCATTGCAAGAGCATTGATATATGGGGGCTCTTTAGTGACTATCATGATGAATATGATGATGAAAGATCTAGGCCTACAAGGCATGCAACCTAGTCAATGGCTCATCAAACTAGATGATCAAAGTAGAATCAAGATTTTAGGCATCCTTCCTTACATAAAGTCTATAGTTGCTGTGCTAGAGATTACTAGATGACGTACTTGGTGGTAAGGCCCAACTCTTAGGAAACATCTTAGTCTCTGTTACTCAAAAAACCATGGGTGTTTGAAGCATGAACAAGGACTAATTGGTTCAAAGAAACCCGAACCCTAGGTAGGGGACCCAACAAAGTGGTGTTGAAGCTATATGGTTCCCAAAAAGGAAATGGATTCACCTCCATAGAAGTCTCATTTGACTCTACCAATGAATAAGAGTATGGAACCTAAGCCAAAGAAGGCGTTGTCAAGAAAAGTTTTCAACAAAAACCTAAAGAAAAATCCCTAACAATGGACATTGAAAGCCAACTCTCGAAAGATAAAAAGTCATTTTTGATCGGTGAATACCTCCTATTGGAACCAGGAACCACATATTCAAGAATTTGAGATTTTTCATAAAGTTTTGGAATTCATAATTTGATTAATATTTAGACACATGGTCAAATATTATCCCCTTACTTGAACGTGAAATTTTCCCTAGATACTACATCAGCAATCCCCCCAAGTCCCACTCTTAAATATGGGGTTATGATTCAGCCACTTGGTCAAATCTTTACTCCTTATTTGAAAGTGGAACTTGGGAGATTCCCAAATTCTCTAATATGGTATTTAGGAATGATTTCAAAAATTATCTCAAAAAGTGAGATGGACCATGGATGCACTACTCTCCCTGTTACATGGCCATAATAGAGCCAGAGACAAAAGCAAATGCAAGCATAGAGAACATGTTCTTCTCTTACACAACCCTTATAGAGAAAAATACAAAATTAGAAGAGGATGATGATAGAAGTGAAGATGTAGATTATGAAAGTGACATAGGAGAAGCTATCCAACCATAAGAGAATACTAATGAGGAGGAAGTCATACACGTCATAAAAGCTGAAGATCCCATGCTATTGGACAAAATGATTATGGTACCCTTTCAGAGGACTAGTAAATGAATCTCTTCATATGCAAAAGATTTATAAGAAGTGGATTAAGAAAAATAAGCATTTCTTTAGCAATGGCTCTTGTTACCCTAAACTACCCTTCTCGAGAAAGGATGATGATGATGCATCTTCCCAAAAAGCACCAATCCAATAGCCCAAATAGGACTTAGATGGTACCTATTACATGACATTCTTGGATGCATCTGTTGAGTGTTGAAATGACTTGTTTTTTGGCTGGTTTTTGTTGTTTTTGAGAGCTGAATGGTTGATTTTATGGGATGATTTGTTGATTTGGAAGTGGTTTGAGAATGTTTTGGATGATAATGATTGAGTTTTGGAAGTTCATGATGTTTGTTGATGGTTCTGTGATGTTCTAATAGGTTCTGAATGGTTCTGTATACCTTCTGTTTTGTTCTGTTTTGGTCTGTTTTGTTCTGATTGTCTTCTGTAAGGAGGGATGAAGTATTGATTGATGAAGAATGAGATATTGTGAAAGTTTAGTGAATGGTTTGTGAGAGTTTGAAATGGTTTGAGAGTGAGTTATGAGGTTTTGATAACCTTCTGTAACCTTCTGTAGGTCTTTTGTAGACTGTTCTGTCTCTGTTCTGTTCTGTACTGTAGATGTTCTGGTACTGTTCTATAGACTGTTCTGTATGCTTCTATAAGTGTTCTGTGGAATGTATGTGTGACTTTGGGAAAGTTTTCTAGCCTTGGAAAGAGGTGAATACAAGTGCAAAAGAGCTGAAGGAAGTGGAAGAAGTAGCTGCTGAAGACTCAAGTAAAGACTAGAGTGAAGTGACAGTAGTGAGCTATGAAAAGACACTGTAGTGGCTCTGGTGACTTTTCATATCAGACATACCTCTTGGGAGGGGTATCCACGACCTAAGAGTGATTATTGAGTGTGATTTTTGAGAGATTGTAGTGAGGATATGATGTATTATTGATGGAGTGTGAGAGAGAGAGTCAGAGATAGCCAATTCTACTCAAACAGAGTGATTGTATATGAGAGATTGAGAGAAAAGACTATGAAGATATTGAAGATAAATACTATGTGATGTATTTCCATTCAAAAATGGTGTATTCCTTTGCTTTCTTTGTTCTATTGATGGATTTTGTGAAGATATTGAAGAATATGGTTGATTCTATTAAAACCGTGGGAGATCTACATGATGCTGCATGAAGATTTGTTGTGCCTGGTGTTCTTTTCTTCATTGTGATAATATGAAACATGATAAACAAGCTTGTTGATGTTACAAGATAGATTTTCTTGCAAGAGAATTCCCTTTTCCTTGGTGTTCCTCTTGGGGCTCCATGTTTTTGGTGCGCAGCCGGGGAATCTTGCCATCAACAAGCACCAAAAGAGGCTGAAAATGAAGGAAATGGCATTGCCAAGAAGAGAAGAATTCAATGGATGTTTGTAAAGTTCCTTCTTCCACTGAAGAGTTGGAATTTCTCATAATCAAAGCCACTTTCCACAAGAAGTTCATCCCACAATGGCGGAAACACATCACCATCATGATGCGTGCTCTATGTGGTGGACAGTTTCCTCTTCCTGTTGAAGCAGCAGAAACTTGCATCTTGGTGGCAAACTGTTTGGGAACAAACTGAAGAGCAGAAACAGAGAGAATGAACATCCATGGAAGATTTGGCATTCATTGAGAAGTTTCCAGATAACATCAAGTGGGAGATTGTGAAGAAGCTTCAGGAGTCTTGGTCTGTAGAGGTTCACAGGGACAAGAAGGAAAAGAGATGGAATTTGTTCGTGGACGCTCAACAGCAAGATACATGGGATGCTTGGTGTACTGATAATCTTCTGTTTGTTCAATTAGCAACCCACTGGAAGCTGGTAGACAGAGTGTTTTTCACAACATACACTGTTGAAACCATCAGAAGTTGGCATTACTATGATGATGGCACCACCACAATGCTCAGACGTATGCATTTTGACACCTTCAGAACCGAATACCTTCCTTTGTGCAGTGGCATGAAAGCAGAATTCAGGGACGTTGAAAAGAAAGAAGTAGAAGAAATGTTGGCAAGAGAGTCCTCCAGAGACTGAAGCCTTCTGTTAACCCTCTGTGGAGCACTAACAACATAGTGGAGCCAACCCCCTGATGAATGACGCAATAAAGAGGCAAGCGTTAGAACGAGTCCAGAGGTACGTGAGAAGAGAGAAAGCAAAAATCAAGGCTGAGAACGAGCTAGCAGCAGAAGCCGCCTTTGATGCCCTTGCGGAACTCTTTACAGAAGTCCCAATGGCACATCAAGCCCTTCCTCCTGCGGGAGGTCCACTTCCAAGCCAGATCCGTCCTAGAAATATTGATGACAGGCCAGCGAATATAGTTCCATTGCTAGTTTTTAAGGGAGAGTACAATGAAGACCCCGATCTTCATGTAGCAGAGTTTATGGTAGCGTGTGTGGCTAACAATGCCAGAACCCGTGAGCATTGGTTAGCGATATTCCCCGCCACTTTCAAGGGCGCGGCGTTTCAGTGGTATGAGAGACAAGCAGCAGGAACTTTTGGCACATGGGACGACCTGAAGTTGGCCTTCCTCACTAAATTCAGGCGTGAAGGTTTTGAAGAGCGGATGAGAGAGGAATTCATGAACCTAAGTCAGTCCTCTGGAGAAAGAGTAGAAGCCTATGTCTCACGAATGGAATCCATCCTGAAGAGATGGACTAACCATAATCTAGATGATGGCATTCAAAAGGGGGTATTTCTCAGAGGATTACAACCAGAAGTCCGTAAGTTTGTGGAGCTACAAAGACCAGCCACCCTGCAAGCTGCAACAGAATGAGCAAGACTGTACGATGAAGTGGAAGCTAGATTAGCGATGAATACAGGAAGAGGAGTCCTACCTCCTCTTATGTCAGGAATGATGTATCCACCAAACGCAGTTCCAGGGACTGTTCCCTACTCCTACCAACAGATGCCCCCAGTATCACAGTACAGTGCACCAAATCCACAGTGGCCACAATCCCTGCCTCAAATGATGGTTCAACCACAACAACAATGGTCCCAACCAATTTCCTCAATGCCAAATCAGCAGCAACAGTGGAATCCTATCAACTGGAGCCAACAGCCAACAGTTCAAACAGGAGCTCTGAATCAGAACCAGAACAGAGACCCCTCTGTACCAGCCCAACCCGTTTATGTAGTAATTACAGAGACTCCTCAAAACCCTCCTGCCAGTACGTCCGGAGGAGAAAGCTTGAAGGATTATTTATCCAACTCAGTTGCAAACATTAAAAAGGAGTTGATGGATGTGATTACAGAACAACTACAGACGTTGAAAGTGAATACCGCAAGCATATCCAATGTTGCGGGAGCAGGAAGAGATGTGATGCGGTCAAATACTTAGTGTGGTAAGTGTCATCAAGCAGGCCATTTAGCCACTGAATGTATACGGAAACCAACCATCCCTGGAGCCTTCTGTTCCTACTGTTTGCGGAAGAATCATACAGAGGACATTTGCTCTCTGAAGGAGATGCATGATAGGAGAAGGAAGGAAGAAGACGCAAGATTCAACTTGCTGGAATCCAAAATGACAACACAAGATATTGGACCCAAGCCTAGAGAGTTTGGTCCTAATTTCGGACCCAGAAGATTTCCCTCTCAAAGTTACAGAGGAAGACAGTCTGGCGGTGGTCAGAGATCAGAAGTGGAATGTTACAGATGCGGAGAAAAGAGACACATCTCACCAAATTGTCCAAATCCTCGAAGGTCAGTGGATTACAAGCCCTTATGCAGTCGATGCAAAGGAGAAGGCCACACTGCAAAAGACTGTCCAAGTCCAGCCCCAATGAAAAACAGTGCTACTGATAGTCCAGCCAAGGCCCAAGAGCCTACCTCCAATTTAGTGGAATTGGAAGTTGCTGCCATCACGCGTGCAAAGCAGAAGGAACCACCTATCCAGAAAGAAAATAACCCTCCTGCCAGAACAGTGAAGTTCAATCTTCCACCAGAAGAACAGAACAGAACAGAGCCTAACAGTGCCGTACAGAGCCCTACAGTGCCACAGAGAGTTACAGAGACAGTTACAGAGACAGGACCAGAGGTCCATGATACAGAAGAGGAGGAAGTGCCACAAGTGGCAGAAGAAGTTCCTATAATTCCTCTGTTGGAAGAAAGAGGGAAAATGAAAATGGGTGTTGCCCCATTCCCTAATCGTTTAGAGAAGCCATTGGATCCTATTAAGGAATACGATCTGGTTAGAGATCTAGATACCTTTAGACCAAACCTCACATTTCGACAATTATTGATGTTGTCCCCCAGTTGCCGGAAAAGATTCAAAAGTATACTGACAAAAAGACGTGGTTTAAGGATTGCTTCCTCAACAGTGACAAAGTCCAACAAGGCTCCAGAGCCTGTAAAAGAAGTGGATGTGGCTAATGCTTTTCTAGATCCGGGTACTCCAGAGACTGGTGTGTGGATAGAAAGCTGCTTCATTGCAAATGCACTGATTGATGGAGGTTCATCAGTAAACATTATGACGGATGTCACAATGAAGGATCTAGGCTTACAAGGTGTGCAGCCCACCCAATGGCTCATCAGACTGGCGGATCAGAGTAGGATCAAGCCTTTGGGCATTCTCCCATATGTGAAGACTACAGTGGCTGGAAAAGATTATTGGCTGACCTATTTGGCGGTGAAGCCAAACTCTTATGGCACATCCTATCCTCTGTTACTGGGCAGACCATGGCTTTTTGAAGCCAGAGCAAGGACGGATTGGTTCAAAGGAACCTTGACCTTGGGTAGAGGACCCAACAAAGTGGTGCTGAAACTGTATGGTTCTCAAAAAGGACATGGATCCACCTCCTTGGAATTATCTTCTGACTCCCCTAATGAGGCTATAGATGGAACATCAGCAGACGAAGATGCTGTCAAACAAATCCTTCCTAAGAAAATAGTGGCACATTCCTTAACAGTGGATACTGTAAGCCGACTTCCAAAAGATGCAAAGCCATTATTAATGGGTGAATACTTCCTGCCTGAACCAGAAATGACTTCTGAAATCACTTTTGACAGTGAGATAGAAGCATGGATGTACTGCTCTCCCTGTTACATGGTCACAGCAGGAACAGAAGCAGAAGCAGAGACAGAGGCAGAAGAGGAAACAGAGAATCTATTCTTCTGTTACAGAGCTCCTACCGAGACAGAAGCAGCAATAGGAACAGAAGCAGAAGCAGAAGCAGAAGCAGAGACAGAAGAGGTTGAATATGATATGGACGAAGAGAATGATGAAAGTGAGCTAGAAGAATCTATCCCACCTGAAGAGGATACATTTGAGGAAGAAGTTCCAGAAGCATCAGAAGCCAATGAGCTCATGCTATGGGACAGAATGGCGATGGTACCATTTGGTCTGGTAAATGGATCTTCTCATATGCAAAACCTTTATAAGACGTGGATTAAGAAGACCAAGCCGTCTTTCAGCAGTGGCTCATGCCGTCCTAACCTATCCTTGCCAAAGAAAGATGATGATGATGCATCGTGCCAACAAACACCAGTCCCACAAACCCAACAGGCATCAGAGGGTCCCTGTTATGTGACGTTCTTGGATGTGTCATCTTCAGAAGAGGAGTCTTCAAGCCAAGAGGTAATTAGTTTTGAAACCAAACCCAAAACAGCTCTAATCCCATTCCAACGTCTTAAGGAGCAACCTAAGTCTCCACCAAAAGAAGAAGTTGGTTCTAGTGGGACATCAGAAGAGGACACCACTCCCTTGAAGGAGTCGGATCTGTACCCAGAAGCAGTCCACGGGACCTTCATTCGTGAAGTAGAAGGTGAAAGGCAGTTAACCTTTGTGGATTCAGAAGGCACTGAATACCACTTGAAGGTGGGTAGCAGCCTCCCAGAAGAGGAGTTGTCAACCTTGTACAACTTGTTGAAAGAGAATTTGGACGTGTTTGCGTGGTCCTACAAAGACCTAAAGGGGATTGCTCCCACAATATGTCAACATCATATTGACTTGGAGCCTGATGCCAAGCCAGTACGGCAACGACAGAGACGAATGAACCCGAATTATTCCACATTGGTGAAAGCGGAGCTACTGAAGCTTCTGGAAGCCGAGTTCATCTATCCAGTGGCAAATAGTGAATGGGTTTCACCCATCGTGGTTGTACCCAAGAAGAATGGCAAATTGCGAATATGTGTGGATTTCAGAAAGCTTAATTCCAAAACAAAGAAGGATCACTTTCCTATCCCTTTCACAGACCAACTGTTGGACACAGTGGCAGGACATGAACTTTATTCTCTTCTAGATGGATTTAGCGGATACAACCAAGTCCAAATCGCAGAAGAAGACCAATCCAAAACAACCTTCACCACAGAATGGGGGACCTACGCTTACCGAGTGATGCCATTTGGGCTCTGCAATGCCCCTCCTACTTTCCAACGAGTCATGATGGCCGCATTTCAGAATCATCTGCATGACTTTATCGAGGTATATTTGGATGAATTCTGTGTTTATAGTTTGATCAGTGAACACTGGGGACATTTGGAACAATGCTTTGATCGATGCCGGGAGTATGGGATTTCCCTCAACCCCGACAAATGCATCTTTGGGGTCTCTTCTGGAGTTCTGTTGGGCCACATTGTCTCTGCACAAGGAATATCAACAGACTCTGCAAAGATTGAAAAGATCGCAGCTCTGGCAGCACCCACCAACCTCAAACAGTTGAGGGGATTCCTAGGCCATGTGGGTTACTACAGAAGGTTTATAGCCCATTTTGCGACAAAGGAAACTTCCTTGCACAAGCTTTTGAGGAAAGATGCAGAGTTTACTTGGACAGAAGAATGTGACAAAGCCTTCCACACTCTGAAGCAGTGTCTGATTGAGGCACCCATTCTGCAACCTCCTGATTGGACGAAAGAGTTCCATGTACACATGGATGCATCCATTGAAGGCTTAGGTGCAGTCCTCTGCCAAAAGGGCTCCTCGAAGTTGGATCAACCGATCTATTATGCAAGCCGAAAAGTCACTGATAGGGAACGGAACTATACAGTGACAGAGTTGGAGTGCTTGGCAATGGTGTTTGCCTTGGAAAAGTTTCGCCACTACCTCCTATCCACCCACTTTAAATTTTACGTGGATCATGAGGCCCTGTCCTTCTTGATGAACAAAGCAGATGTGAAAGGCCGAATGATGAGATGGCTCCTTTTATTCCAGGAGTTCGACTTTGAAGTGATTACTAAGCCTGGTCATTCCCATGTTCTGGCTGATCATCTGTCGCGTATCCCACAAACTGCAGATGAGGAGCAGGATGATCCAGACCTCCCTGATGCTTCCCTATTCTTGGTAGAGACTGTAACTCCCTGGTATGCAGACATTGCCAATCTGCTGGCAACCCAACAGTACCCTCCTGGTATTTCTAGTCGGGAAAGGAAGAAGCTCATGCTAGAATCAGCCCCATACACCCTGCTAGGTGGTGCACTGTACAAGAAAGGAAAAGATGAAGTACTCAGAAGATGTGTTGCAGGAGATGAGATTGGGATTGTTCTGAAGGCTTGCCACGACGAGCCATGTGGAGGTCACTTTGCAGGAGAAGCTACAGCCAGGAAGGCTTTGCTAGCAGGTTATTGGTGGCCTACCATTCATAAGGATGCCTATGATTACTGTAAAAGATGTGATGCTTGTCAAAGAATGGGGAAACCCACGAAGACAAGTGCCATGCCATTGCAACCTATCCTTCCGTTGAAGCCGTTTGAGAAGTGGGGCATTGACTTCGTAGGTCCAATCGATCCTCCTACCAGAAGGAAACAGAACCGATACATCCTTGTATGTACGGATTATGTCACAAAGTGGTGTGAAGCTAAAGCCCTAAAGCGGGACGATGGTAACAGCGTGGCCCTGTTCATGTACGAGAATATCATCACCCGTTTTGGCAGTCCCTTAGAGCTGGTAAGTGATAGAGGCACGCATTTTCTCAACAAAGTCATGGAAGAGTTGACAGAGTTGTATAGGATCCGCCATTGCAAGTCCACTCCCTATTACCCCAGAGCCAACGGCCAAGTCGAAGTCACCAATCGCATCCTCTGCTCGATTCTGACAAGAACAATTGCTACACATCGTCGTGATTGGGACGATCGACTTGCAGAGGCCCTCTGGGCATACAGAACCTCCCATAAAGCAGCAACAGGACAAACACCCTTCCAACTGGTGTATGGTACACAAGCTGTTTTTCCGGTTGAACTGGAATTACCCTCTTTGAGAGTGGCTATCAAAGAGCGTTTGGGGGAGGATGATTCACTGCAACGCCGTCTCCTGCACTTGGAATGTTTGGACGAAATTTGTAGGATGGCTCTACAGTGCATGGAAGCCACGCAAGCTCGACGCAAGGCTTACCATGACAGCTTCATCAAGCACAAGGAGTTCAAAGAAGGTGATTTGGTCCTAGCCTATGATTCACGCTTTGGCAAGTTTCCTGGCAAGCTCCAACAGCGGTGGATGGGCCCCTATAAGGTACTTGCCGTCAACCCTAATGGCTCTGTACAAGTACAGACCATTGATGCCTCTGATGATCCCTTTCTGATCAATGGATATCGCCTGAAGAAGTACTTCCCTCCTTGGGGATCTTGACAATTACGGACACTTGATCCTTTCCCTCATTGGCGCGGCACTGTACTTCTTATGATACTACTTCTGATAGCCGTTCTTCAGTCACTCCTGATGAAGTGGACACAACCCTTTGTCCCCTTAAACCCCCCTTCCAGCCTTGATCTCTTATCCTCTATTTTCCACCAGCGATAGTGGCGAGGTTGGTCTTGACACATGGTTTTTCTACCATTCCCTTGCTCAATTTGCAGAAAAAAAAAGAGAGAGAAAAAAAACAAAACATATCGGTCATGGGAGAAAAGGACTTAGGTCCCTATCATGCCGACCTATTCTTCGAGAAAAGGTGGAAACACCCTCGGGAATAGGGGAAAACAAGAAAAAGAAAAAGAAGAAAAAAAAAACAAACAAACAAATTTGTTATGAGAGAAAAGGAAGTAATTCCCTGTCATAGCAGGCCTCGTTCCAAGAAAAGGTGGTAAACACCCTTGGGCGGGAAGCTGGCTGTGGAAAAGGTGGTAACACCTAGCAGTCCAGAAAGTGGATTCATTGATTGATATCCCTCGGATCCAATTCCGAAGCTGCCTCCCTTGGTACGCTGTGTCCTGGGTCTTTTTGCAAAGTGATTACCTGTCCTCTAGCAGACGCTATGTTCCTGTCCAATACAACGTTCGATTTGATGGCTACCTCCCTGGGTACGCCTCTTCAACAACTGATGACGCGATCTTCATCGACAACCCCTTGAGTGATGTGAGCTTTCATCCTAACCGGATGGGGAAGTGAGTACGGTTGCCCTCTGTATCTATCAACAGAGAGTGAGACAGAGGGTGGGGCGAGAGACCAGTCTTTTCCCTTCAAATCAAATGAGAGGTGAGACGTGTGAATGAAGTGTTGCACGCACGGGATGGGCCTCTCAAAGCACAAAGCACAATTTGTTTCTGTGCACTACACCATAAGGCTCCCTTGCCTTCCTTCTTGCACCGTATGCTGGCACAGGGTGGGATGCACAGTTGCACCATCAAATGCGCACAAGGCATACAACCTTTGCACAAGTGACCGTGAGGATTACATCAATGGGTTTCAGGAAAAGGTTGCCCTCCTGTATTTATCAATAGAGCGTGAGACAGAGGGTGGGTTGAGTTTGACTGGAGTTTCTTCAATCACTTACCGAGAGGTGAGATTGAGGGACGTTATGACACTTGGAGTCAGGTATGTTCCCGTTTCCCTGTGCACCCACGAGATGGGTTTTTGCCGTCATCACAAGATACATCACCCTATTCTGTACACTGCACTGTAAGGCTCCCTTGCCTTCCTTCTTGCACTTATGCCAGACGGGTTGGACGCACTACTGCACCATCAACTGTGTACCTTGGCATACTCCTTCTGCACCATTCCCCCTTGTCGATTCCTCAACCGGGTATGCGATATGGGTTTTAATCATTCTTCCGCGAGTGATATTAGTCATGGGGCGAGTGACTGTTCTTTCATTTCATTTGAGTGACTGTGAGTTGAGTGTAGTATCCCTCATCATCGACGAATTTCCTGCTATTCCTTCCATCAGCTACTTCCCTGGGTGCTGCCGCGTGGTCCCTGCCATGACAAACGTGCGATGTAAGGATGCCTTGGTCCCTCCAGCGCCGACAACCACACTGGACGTGCCATCGATACTCAACCTTGATTCTTGATGAAACGGGCCAAGTTTTTCTAACCCTACACTTTGGTTTCTTTGTGCCGGTCATGTTTTAAGTGTGGGGAAGTTAGTGGATGGTCTATGGTGTGGTTCTAGGTCCCTGTTGCTCGGTTAACCCTATCCGTTAATGTCTTAAGTGTGGGGACGCGTCCCTGCGCGTCTACCGTGCATACCTTTCTGCATATGCCTTATCTTGTTCTTGCATGAATGCCATGACTTGCTTTTACCCTCATGGGATACCTTCCCACCCACCCGGTTATGTTCCACCCACCCTTGGGGCTGTTCCCTTGCAGTTTTCCTTCATTCCCTGATATTGAGGTTTTTCCATGTGAATGTACCCTACGTTCACCAAAATCCAAATCCAACATTATAGCCCTGTTTCCCCCCATTGAATTGACCATTTTTCCTTTTTACCTACCCTTGTTCCGGTGCACAGTTTTTGAGTTATTAAATTTTGAAGCATTTTACGCAATTTAGACGATTTTCCATGTGAATGCGCTTTTCTTGCTTCGGAACCGTGATCTGATGTCATAGCCCTGACCAACACTTTTCCCCTGACATTTTTCCTTTTTATTCCGCATCATTTCGATACACGGTTTGTCCGTTATTAATTTTCCGGTTTTTTAAGACTTTTTCATGCGTATTTTCGACATTTTTCCATGTGAACCTGCCCTATTTGCGTCGGAATTCCAATTTGATTTGACAGCCGTGTCCTCTGTGCCTTCCCCTACCTTTTTCCTTTTT